>NC_056737.1:1484160172-1484275172 GCF_019279795.1 Protopterus annectens
CCAGGCAATGTCCATGTCAAGGACTATCAAACACAGACATGGCATGCATTGCAAAGCAATGGCCATACACAATGGTAACCAGGATGACAGGACAGTTCATACAATACCCATCTGTGTGGGACATTGCAGACACTACACCCCTGTACCACACTGCACACCATTGTCGCATGGTGTGATGTCAAGGATTACACCTCACCTAGCCTTGTACAGCCATCTCGCACAGCCAACCACTACACACCCATGAAGCGATGCACACATGCATGTCAGTACTGGCACCTTGTGTCTGCATGTGGGTACGATGCTCCTAACCACAGTCACACCCAGTATAACTTCAATTGGCATACCAACTGATGTCATACACATGCCCTAGCCCATAGAACCTCCGGATATCCCCTGCGGTGCATGTAGTACCTGAGCATTACTGCAGTGTGGCAAAATAAGTAGTTAGGAAGTGTATTTGTGGGCCTGGCAAAGTGTGGCAATGTGTCTGAGTCCCTTAGAGAGTGTGGTGGTGTTGACAATGACATCCGTTCATGTGGACAGCCATGTGTGCTACACCTAATGTATGTCTACTATATCTCTGTTGCAGATGTCAGTCACCAGCACACATATATGTTCTTACAGCACACCAACATGTCAGCTTTGTGGTGCATGGAGTAACTGCATGCACTTGTAATAGTAATGGCTAGTCAGTCAGGGGTTTGAACACCTGTACTGGTTGGTGTGTGACAGACGATGCTTAGGTTTTAGTCTCCAAGCCCTTCTCTGATGTACTTTGCCTCTGTCTGTCTGTCCCTCCCACACACACTCTGGTGGATGTGGAGTTGTACACCTGCTCAGCAGCAGCTTGTGTCTTTTAAGTGATGGTCATGATCAGGTGATGGCCTCTGCACCTATTGCAATCCTCCTCTAGCTGATTGAATGTGGAACAGCTGTGGTGATGTACCCATAGCCAATCGCATGGAAGCACAGCACAATATCTAGGAACATCATGTTGGTGTTTGCCCATGACAGTTGCTGTGAGTGGAACCTGGATCTGGTGTTTGATAAACAGCTTCACAGATATCTGGATATTCCTCAAACAACATACACAGTGGAAAATAGCCTAAAGACAGGAGGGTGATGTGCCAGACATGACTCTGCCAGTTTAACAAGTTGCGTGTGGGTAATAGCTATTCTGCATGTTTTAAACAATAAGAGACTCTGTTTGTTGTGATGGAGGCCCCCCCTGTATCTGGCATCTATGGACTACAGAGTGTGTGGATGGTGATAATGATTAGAGTTACTGCCATCGTATCCCCAGATTGGACATATGTCACATGAAACAGTGGATATGACAGTCACTCTGAGGCTGTTCATACCTGCAGTCACAAGTCCTCTACACTTTGTGTACAGATGTCATGCAATATATATATGTATTTTGCTCTCATTGCAAAATGTATGCCATCTGTTGTGTTGAGCTGATGGTCATATCTATGGCTGGGGACCTCCATCCCACTGTTTCCATTTGGGGGCTCATGGGTTTGTGACTGCCGAACACCCCTCCCCATCCAAGGTGTATCCTCCAACATGTCATATACTGACCCTGTACGCTGTCTTGTCTGCCATCCTACCCAACCTATCCTCCACGAGCATAACTACTCTCCTTCCCCCACATCCCACTCTGACCCTACGGAAACAAAAGGCCAATCAGTTCCTAGAACAACATTTGTCCCATACATAGCTGTCCATTTCACACACATGTCCACTGGACACATGTAACCTTTTTAATATGCATCACAACATATTCCAGTTGTCCTCACCCCTGTCTCTCAGGCACACGATCCTGGTATGCACGACTCCTAAAGGTTCCAGGTACATTGTGATGCAGACAACCCTATTGTACACACAACACTACTGGTCCCTCTATGGTTACCCCATTTACCTTTTTATGATGATGATGTTGCACACAGCACCATGCAAGAGTACTGTTCTCACATAATGATTGGACAGGAACTGTTTTGTTAATCTAAATACAATGCACAGAGTGATGTATTTGGCCAATGTACAAATGTTTGCTTATATTAATGACACATGTCTGTCTGAGGGAGTCTTGATATTACATAGGAAAACACCACTACATAATACAGGCATTGCTGGTGTTTCCCTTTTCATTCCTTTGTAATGCTTTGTTGTCACATGGGATGTTCTTGATATATCTATATATATGTATGTATCTATATCTGGACATAAACACACACACGTACATCTACATGATGGAATACATTTTCTATACTGTTGAATGACTGCACTGGATGATATGTTTGTGATAACATCCAATGTCTGTATATCTGCCATGGCTTAGTGGTAAATCATGTTAGCTGTGTGTGCAGGGTCCTGGTTTCGAGCCTTGCAGAGGCTGTTTATTTTGTTGCTGGGCAGAACAAGGCCATTGGATACAGAGTGATTAAGGCACATTAAAAAAGTTGTGAGTGGGTGTGCGTGGGTTTGCATGGAGCTAAGCAATGCTAACCTCTGGTTACAGTTTCTTACACTCAGTTAGCCTCTACATTGCTTCACCAGTGTAATACTCACATACCGGCAGCCAAACAGGCTTACATCCGCTTGCTCCCGCACTTGCAAATGCACTGCATTTGGTGTTTGTATGTAACACTCACACCCCTGGGTGGGAGTGAGGACTACGATATTACCTTGTGATGCTTATTACATCGGATTACGTGCCTACAGTATCGGGAATGGCTGCCCATTAGGCAAAAGCATGTCGTTTGATTGTACGGAATCTGCGGCTTGTCCAGAGCTTGATTCATATTATTGACGTGTTCCTCTTACAATCTGCACCTGTCTGGTTAATACATGGGAACTGACACTCTTCAATACAAAAAAGTAATTGGGTTTTGGAACCCACATCCTTTAGCCGAGTCATGCTACTGCATACCTAATATTCTATCATCTTTCTAAGGTTGTAAGTGAAATATGTGCTTTCTGTCCCTATCAAACATCACAAAAGATTGGGGACAAATAGCTGAATCAGGGACACATCATAACAACATCAGGGACACATTTAAGTTATTAGTGCTATTAACCTGACACATTGACAGACTCAGAGAATATGGATTCATACACATTTGTTGAGGTAAATGATGTTTATAACTCATTGTTGTCATTATTCATTACATGTAATTGACCACCTTTCCTCCAAAAGTCACTAGTTTTAGGAGGGATTAAGTGGGACAGAGTCAGAATTTGAGTTGAAACCAGGGACGTCTCTGGAAATCAGGGATAGTTCAGAGGTATGGTCCCTGTTTGTTCCCCCAATGTTTTTTGTCCTGTCCAGTGGATTTGCTCTTAGGGTTTGAGAGGTATGGGTGCAAGCTATGCCCATTTCAGAATATTACTTACATCCCGGGGGGGGGGGTCCTAATCTGACTACGCCAGCCAACACCTGCACGCCTAGGCCCATAATTGCATACCCATAGCTCCCCCACCTGCCCCTCCTCTACATCACTCATCCATACTGGTGATGCAGGTGGGGTATAAACACACCACTGCACACTGTCCACTCTCCACGTGTCGGGACACATGTCGTATGTTGTGTCGTCCCATGGGTTATCAGGCTTGCACAACCTACTGGTCCATGTACGTCTACAGCCTGCTTTGATGAATCATTACAGGGACTGACTTCTATGATCATTAATTTTTGGGTGTCCCACAAGGGACATTGATGTCTTTGTTTCAAGATTAGACCTGGCAGGTCTCTCCCACTAGTAGTATCCTGCCTGTGGTCTGGGAGGCAGTGGTGCCTTTACTTTTATTGTGTGTCTGTATGTCTCGGCGGCCTAGCTGGTGGTGGGGGTTGATGCTACGTATTATACGTTTGTTTATTGGACCCCTCTCCCCCATATGCACGGCCTGTGAGCATATGTAATTCGTAACTGCTGTATCATATGCTAGCTATATACATGTGTATATTTAAGGTCACACACACACATCTATATATATATATATATATATATATATATATATATATATATATATATATATATATATATACATTACGATATACCTGTATATATCTAACAACATATGGGTCTATGGATGTCTGCATATGTATATATCTATATGTGGGTATGTATATGTTGTCTGTCTCTGTATGTATGCATTTGTACTATGGAGAGGGAGAGGTTTATCTCTATGTCACTATGGGTAGATATACACACACATACCTCTACATATATACATCTACATCTGGTTATTATGTTCCTTGTCATATAGATTACACTTTGCTGCAGTGGGACTCGTAGTGGGTGTGGTTGCTCATTGGGCGACGCCACTGCCCAATGAACACATTTGCTTACATCCCTGGAGCTGTCCATATAGGCCCACATCAGCCAACACCTGCACAGCTAGACCCATAACTAGCTACCCATAGTTCCCCCACCTGCACTTCCTCTACAGCATCCATCCTTACTCTGGGTCCTGGTCAGTTCTGAACACACCACTACACGCTGCCCACTCTCTACTTCACAGGACCCATGTCATACAATTGTCTCGACCCATGGGTCATCAGGCTTTTCCACCCTTGTATTCCAGGTATCTATACATGCCAGCCAGAATGTTCGGTGTATCACCTTTTTTTGGTCATGTCAATTTTTGGGGTGTCCCGCAAGGGATGCTCCTGTCTGTGTTCCATGATTAGATTTCATGGGTGCACTTTGTACCCCCCCCCCCGGTTGTATCCTGCCTGTGGTCTGGGGAGCAGTGGGCTATTTACATTGTTTGCAGGTTTGTGTGTATGTTTCTCGTGTCCAGCTGGGTGGGGGTGGGGGGTGGAAGGTCATGCTACGTGTTTCATGTTTCTTGCTTGGGCCCCTCACTTCCACTGGCATAGCCTGTGAACATATGTCATTCTTGTGTGCTGTTTCCTATCATAGCTGTATATCTGTTTATAAATACGCACGCGCACACACACACACACACACACACACATATATATATATATATATATATATATATATATATATATATATATATATATATATATATATATATATATGTGTGTGTGTGTGTGTGTGTGTGTATACATACATATATATATATATATATATATATATATATATATATATATATATATATATATATATATATATATATATATATATATATATATATATATATATATATATATATATATATATATATATATATGTGTGTGTGTGTCTGTCAGGCAATGCATACCCCACTCAAACGCATTTACACATGCTTTGCGGTGTTTATATATGCTTAAACCTGCTTACTACTGCCTTATTCATTATGGCACTGACACTTTGCTCCAGTTAAATTTTAATTGTTATTTTGCAGGTCATAGAGTGGACAGATGTCGAAACATGTTCATGTACAGATTACTGATGGTAAATGGTATGTGATGCAGTGGGATTCGGAACGGGAAATCCTGTTCGTTAGGCGGTTGCTCTAGCCAATGCACTATTGCTGTGCTGCTTCATTTGCATATATACCCATATACCCATGACTCCTGGTTACCCAAACACCCACCCCAACACCTCCCTAACACTGCAGTCATCCATTCTCCAGTTGGATTCACGCTGTATCCAGACAACTACACATTGGCCACTCCCTACTCCTGTAGACCCATCCCATCTGTTGACTCACTACACGTATCCTCAGAACTCCCAAACTTTTAGTCCACAAACATTGGTGACATGAGTGACCAGAAGGACACTATTTACAATTTTTGGGTTGTCCCACATGGGACACGCATGTTTTTATGACAAGATTAGACTCTATACTTCATTACATCCTTACTCCTGTTAACATGGCACTACAATAAATTAATAAGTATGGCTATGTGGTAACGTATGTGTTACACATGACAGCCTAACTATGCACGTGTTCTCTGTATTTCTTTTACAAATAGACTGGTTTAGTAATTGGCGTTGCCGTAGCAGGCAGATCACAGGAATGATTCCATGTGTGAGAAAGTCCTCACATTTGATTTTTTTCAGCATAGCACTGACTTCGGACATTGTACACACTTCTGCGCTTTAGCAGTTTCGTCCCTTCCCTTTTATGCACAACCTATTATTCTATCTACTGTCAAGGTTTGTAAGGGCAAATTCATGTTGTCTGCAAATGGAATGAATATGTTACAGAGAATGTACTTCTACACATAGATGTCTGCATGTGTGAATGCATATACAACTGGTAACAAGCACACTGCCCATGACAAACTGGAACAAATGAATACAAGAACGACAAGCAGGAAAAAGTCTGAGTTCTGTTTTAATACAAAAGAATGAAGCACTTTTCATTTGCTTCCAAAGCAAACTTCTTCAGATTACAAATGCACCATACAACAAAATGCATTTAAATATAAACAGGTGATACTTTTTACATTCATAAGAATGATACTTTTTAAGTATTGAGCAATTCAAATGTATAATAGGGATATGGGAAATCTAATTGTGAAAGTTCTAGGGATGGGGCTCAACATTCCACTACGTGCTTGTGTGTTTACTACTTTGATTTTATTTCATTGTTCATGGACACTCTTGTATGCTTAGCATACATTTTGGTATCCATGGACACTGAATTACTGACTTACTATTAGTGGCGGGCTGTACTAGAAAGCATAGTAGGTTGTGCAACTGTCGGGGCATGTTTATGCCTCCGTAGAGCACTTGTACACGCCCCCTGCACTCACACACATTTCCTGTGCACGTCGAGGGTGCGGCACCACGCCCTCATACATATTCATATGGCGCTGCTGCACCATCTGTAGTGAGGATGCTCGGCGCAAGGCTAAAACCGTCCTTGCACCGAGCTTCTTGAATCCCGGGGATTGTCACTGACAATGGAAAATAAATCAGATCATAAGAATAGCTTTTCTTTTATTAAGGATAATGTATTTAATGTATTCCATTAGTGTAGAGAATGTCTAATAACAAACAGGTTTGCTGAAATATTTGCACAAACATTCAAGACCGGTCTGAAGAAATTCTCAAATGCCATATTGGAAACTGCTTTTTTTCTTTTAAAATACAATAGCATTCTGTATTTTACTATAGGACAGATAACTGCAGAACAGTGAATTGTACTGCAGAACAGACACCTGAGAGCTGTGAACTGTACTGCAGAGATGAAAATTGTACCACAGGATAGACAGTGCAGAACTGTGAATTGTACTACCTTACAGACACATGCAGAATTATGACTTGTACTACAGGACAGCCACCAGAAGAACTGTTTTGATTAAAAATATCAAAACCAGAGTGGACATGATGAAACCTAGACTGAACGTGCCTATTCAAAAGAAACAGTACTTACAAAATGTTCCAGCATGACAAATATACAAAACTGAGAATGTTCAATAAAGAAGATATGGAGTATTTCTAGGATATGCCTGACAGAATTTCAAAGAGGTGTCCAGATATTATTTTGAATAAAACAATTCTAATTTTCAAAGTTCAAGAACAGGTTCCAAGATGTTTTACAAGAGGCACTATAATAAATTGAGATCTTCATCAGCAATCGTTAAGGACACTGACAGTCCTAAAGAAACAAATCTGAATTTTGCAGTATGCAGTAATGATTGTGTTGATATGCTGATTATCGAAAATGGATTCATTTCCAGACTTGAATTTGTATTTATTTATTTACATTTGTTTAACGGGAAAGTCTGACTAGGCCAGAAGACCTTTTTTCAACAGAGACCCAGGAAGAAAAGCTCCACAGAAATATAAGCAAAATACAATAATTAGCTAGCACAATAGTATATATATAGTAAGATCTCATTAGTCACTACAAATAAGTATTCACTACTGCTTTCTAGTAGCTACAGGTTCAAAAAAGAAAATCCCACAACAAGCATTTCAGTAAAGATCACTGCGAGACTAATTAAAATTTCCTTTATAGATATATATATATATATATATATATATATATATATATATATATATATATATATTTAGGAGCAGAAGTAATTTTTGCTTGATTTCTCACAATCGGCTCTTGTATTATACTGATTTTCAGTTTTTCCAGGAAATTTACCTGGAAATCCCAAATTTGCATCTGTGATTTGATAAAACATAGGACTTTCATGGAATTTGGCATTTTTGTCAGATAACTAATTCACCACAAAATATATTTTTGCTCATATTTATTATTTATAATATTGTCAGCTTGCATTATGGAGTGTTCTCTGCCTAGAATCTGTTTTAATTTTCAATATATCTTGAAGCAGAAGAAACTTAATAGTGAAATCACTGTAATAACCTAAAGTTACATTTAAAAATCATGGGTATAGTTTCTGGATTTCATCTCGTGAGAAAATGAAATTTCCTTTTTTTTTTTTTTTTTTTTTAAATCAAAAATCAGGGTTCCTGATATAAGATTTAAACTATGTTATTTTCTGCTTCTTTCAGTTGATTCAGAACTGGTAGATAAAGACCAGAACTGTGTATACCTCTGTGGGAATTCACTTGGTCTCCAACCCAAAAAAGTCAAAGAATATATTGATGAAGAACTAGACAAATGGGCTAAAATGTAAGTTATGTTTATTGACATAATTTAAGAATATCGCAACACAATTGTTTTCTCTACTAAGTCTATATGTCTGTCACATCAGAAATGTCCATAAAAGTAATCATCTTAAGTTGCACAGTTAAATTTGATAGAGTGAATGTGTCCAAGTCTAAATTATTGCAATAGACAAAAAACACAATGGTATTTTGTGGCAATGCTTTAGATTGAGGTAACTTGTTGATAAGTGAACCACACTGATTTATACTGATATACTGCCTTATATACGATAACGTCCTTAACCAAGGTGGCAGTCCACACTGATTTATACTGATATACTGCCCTATATTTATGATAACTTCATGAACCAATGGTGGCAGTCTCTGTTTTGGCCTCTTATCCACCATGGCCATGAAGCCTCTCTTCCTGATGGCCGCACTTGTTCTTCCCTGTCTTCTGGCATCAAAGCAAGAAGGGTAGGAGTGCTGAGGTTGAAGAAATTCGTCTTATGAGGAGTAAAATATATTTTTTTAATACTAGTATCCCCCGACACCCTTCTTGACCAGCATGCTCAATGCAATGCTGTTTTTCCAAATGCTGACATAGACGCCCATTTCTGCACGATGCTAATACTCAGTAGGGTTGCAATCATTCCTTTGCTGGGCTTGTTTTCTGCTAATGCCTGTGAATAAGGAGTAAACTTCCATCCATTCCACAGAGCATCTCCTTGTAGTAAATCATATCTAAAACCCTCTTCTTGAGATTGTTAAACCAGCTAGCTGTCTAAACTCATACATCTCAGGCTGATTACACTTCTTCTCAACTGCTAACTGTTTCCATGTCAGATGACCAGTCATAATTTTGTGCTATGAAGCCAGGCCATTATATTGTAAAATTCAGTGTGAAATTTACTGTGAAAGGAACAGAATCATCATTATGCTGAAGGTTATTTGTGTTGCATTTTACATTTTTTCATTGATATATTTTTCTCTAAATTAAATGGCTATAGGACTTTTTTTTTCTTTTTCATACAAATATTTGTCATGTAGTAACTAAACAAAGGTAGATTGGTGTCCTCTCCAAGACTAGCATTTTGTCCTCTTTCCATCCCTAGGATTTTTCCCAGTGAGTATACTTCCTATGCCCAATTGACCAATTTGCTCTTCTGTCTGACTGAGATCTGGGAACATTTGGTTAGGGAAGGAACCCTATGGCCCATTATCCACCATGTTTATAGGATCTCATCAATTCACTTGTTCTCCAGAAAGGTGAGATTTTGGTGGTAGGCAGAAAGATAGCAAGTCTGATCCTCTACCATACTTCCAATGGTTCTCTACCATGGTTCCCACTCCCTAAAACCCAAAACCTGTTGTAGCTCCCTCAAGCTTCAGGTATTGATACTTCTTATGAGAAGGAGATGTGTAGCCAGACACAACTTTGTTAATAAAATGTAACTCAGCTCTGGGAATGTGCTTTGCAGACTTGTACTTCATAGGTTCAATGCTCAGCACTCCCTCAAGATGTCAATCAAACTACAGGCCAGAATAGCTTTCCCAGTCCTAGGATGGGTAAGCTGAAATTGCTCATGAACTTCCAGCCTCCTAACTTGGCTTCTGCAGCATTCATATCAGTAATTAAGGATGTGACATCTGGGTTGTAGTCAGGACTTTGTCCTTATGAAACATTGAGTTGACAACTATTTTTTTGTCTTATTGTCCATGTGTTGTCAGAATAGGGTCTTGGTCATGACTGTGTACCAAATAAGATGGGGATCAGAGTATGATAGAAGGAATACTTAGGCAATGATTTTAGACCTTTGAAATATAAAGAATAATTTGTGTTTTAAAACAATGCTTACGTAGTCTGCTGAAGTGGAGTCCACAAGTGGTTAAACCATATTTTTTCAGGATTTTAAATTTTCTTTTTCTTCAGTATCAATGACATCAGACAGTTGTCTTCCATGTGACAAAGCTAGCCACCATTTTTCAAAGCAGTTCCCATATAATCAACTGAATTGCATGCTTTTTTAGGAAGGTCTTTATAATCCCTGGAAGGAATCTGTCATCCTTTTTCTTATGCGGGTGTTATACTTTAGCATGAATTGTTTTTAACAGAGCTGCACTGTGTCATCAACACAGTCTGATTTGGAGAATGGAGAAAATGCAATGTTTAACCAGGTGTGAGCTAGTTAGAGGAGAAAACTTCAGCAAGTATTAATAAAGTGACCAAGGCTTTAGTAAGAAATCATTTATCCACTGCTGGCAGAACCTTAGACATAGGCATGTAGATTAACTTTTGACTTATCCAGATGGCACTAAAACTGACAATATGAATTAGACACAAAGGACAATTGTCACTAACCAACAAATAATATCAGTCTTAAAGAACTAAAGAAATTCTTAATTGCCACCAGTCTTCAGGAGTTTATGAAGAAATATTTTACATCTTGTATGTTGTCTTCCTAAATGAAGTTTATTGAGCAGTGCTGCAGTGGTAGCATTGTCACCTCACAGCAAGAGGTTCTCCGGTTCGATTCTTGGCTGGGCTGCCTTCTGTGTGGAGTCTGCATGTCCTTCATGCATTCGCTTTGGTTTCCTCTGAGTGCTCTGGTTTCCTCCCACATTACGAAGACATGCATCTGGAGCATTTCTCCCAGGGTCTCTACTGAAAATTGGCTTCGTTCCAAGTTAGGCTTTCCCAGTTAGCAAATGTTAAATAAATAACTAAAATAAAATAAAATAAATACTTTGTCACTGCCAGAGCAAGAGGATAAAAATGTTATTAGCAAAAGAAAAGAAAATTTCACAATTATTTCAGAAAGAACAAATTAAGGCTTTATTTATTAGAATTTGACTATCCTACCTATGATGGACATATATCTTATTATTATTACAGGTCTGTAATTTGCCTAATGTCTTTTGGTCTTCATGAAGCTTAACTTTCTTTGCCCTTTGCTGAAATATATGTGTACTCACATATCTATTGAAGGTTTTAGAGAGAGTGCCTTCTAAATTTACTAGTGATGTTGGGGTGCGTATCTATCATTTTCTTTTCCTGTTTACTGAGGTCATAAAGTCAACTACATTTTTGCAAACATTTGCCCTTTCACTATTTTTTTTTTTTCAAATTGAGATTCTCAAACAGGAAAGAGATTTAATGACCACAAAAATAAGGCACAGGTCCAAACTCAGAAGGTTGATAATGGGATGCATGAAAATAGTCCAGTTAGACTGAGCCTCTACCCAAGTTTTCAAACCTAAATAAATATATAAGCAACAAACAGTTACTTTATCATGACCTGGTTTGTGTTCTGATCAGAAATATCAATGGAATTTCTGAAAATTTAGTCTAAATCTTCACCAAGTGCAGGGATTTTTGTGGATATATATTAAGTCAATAAATAAATGGAAATGCAGTGAACTTCAAAAAGCAGAAGATATAGGCAACAGTAAACCACATTATCACTATAAAACCCAAAATCATTTTTGCCCACTAAACCCACTCATAGGGGCACCACATCTCTAAAGATAGTATCCCTGAAACTTCATAGCCTTGGATAAAAAGAAACTTTCTTACTCCCACGATTCTGTGATATTGCTTTATAGCACTAACTGTTTCCTGATTAAAATGGTAGTCAACTTGGAGCTCTGGAAATCCACATCACCCTTAACAGACACACTTATTACTTCATTGCTAGCTATATGTCCCCATTAATGTCTTGCAAAGATCATGGAAACTTCCTTAATATTACTGAGAGGCTAAATATCAAAACAAATACCTTTTGGCAAATGGACTTCGGTTACCCAAGCATTGGCGAGTACACTTACACCTCTAACCGCTAAAAATGGATATGCTGAGAGATTCCTGGATTTTGTTAATATCAATGCACTGGACAACATTGTAAAACTACCCTATAGAGGTTCTAATATCCCTGACCTGGTCCTTAACAACTTAGCATTTGTCTGGATCCCACCACGTATCTCCTCATCCCTGGTTAAATCTGACCACAAATCAGATACCTTCTTTGTCAGACTTAAAGGTTCCACCTCTACCCCAAATGAAGCCATCTTTAGGGACTCCAAGACATACTTACCTCATTTTGTAGAAGACCCATGCAAAATTCCCAACAATCCCAACAAATAGACACAACCGAGGTGGCTGCCACATTCAACTCCGATTTTTCAAAACATCTAAACAGTTGCATAGAAAAGTTGGTGTCTGTCTATCCTAAATAAAAGATTACATCTAGAAATAAGCCTCTCTGATAGAACTCCCGGATTAATAAACGTTATAACAGGAGAAGGAAAATAATGCAAAGTCGTAGGATCTCCACATCCCCCTACCTGAAAACCACAATGAAACATGCTCATAAGGAACAAAAAAGCACTATCGTAACACATAAAACCAAGTTCAAACACAAGGCCACTACAAGTACCAACAAACCTTCACGTCTTTCTTCAATTAAGTCAAGAAATTAAGGAATAAGATTTAACAATGCACTGTGTGCACCCAAAATAATATAACAATTGCGGTTCCACGGATGAAGTCAATATATTAGCAAATAAATTTAGTGTACATGTTACTCCATCTGCCCACATTTTTGCATCCTATACCCCAGATAAAGTTTTAGAACCCATGTCAAATTCTAAAGTTAATGTTTTTGTAGGATGCAATAACATGCTAAGCTGCATTCTTATCAACAATAGGCATGCACTATCCAAGTCTGTACTTAAACTGTTCAACCTTTGACTATCCATAGGACTTGCCCCTGATACCTAGAAAACAGCCACTGTAACTCCCTCATACAAGGGTGGCCCTCAACAGACCCAGGAATTATAGACCCATCATTTTTATCAGCCTCATATGTAAAGCATTGAAACATGCTATAGCAGAACTCATGTGTGCAGTCATAAGCAACTTAACTACTCTTGACCTCTCACTGTTTCCTTTTTAAAGGTCATGCCCTGTCTATGTACAGTACCTAGCAAACTGTTTAGACAAAGTTACAGGTGCTGTGAACTGTGGTGACTGTGTGGCAAAGGCTTTTGGCACTATCCCCTATGTTCGCATTATTGAATAGTTAGACAAACCTAGTGTAATCCCTTGCATTGACTGCTGGATTGCAAACCAATCTCAAACATTAAAAGTCACTGGCACCCTCTCTCACCAAAAAAGTGTAACTAGTGACATACTTCAAGGATTAATGATGGTCAGCTCCTATTTGAAATTTATCATGGAGACATCTAAACCAATATTCCTGAAGTGCACATGAACAAGATTGCCAATGTCGGCATGTTGGGCATTGTTATCAGTGCATCAGTTGATATTAAATGGCTCCAAAAAGGGCTAGAGTATGCATATAGTTGGTGTACTGAATACAGTCTCATTCTAATTCCAAAAAAATTTAGCATAGTAGTGTTCAGCAAAACAAAAGCTGTTACAACCTCTTAGGTTATAAGAGGTCCACATCTTAAAATGAAATACTGTCAAAAGAGACCTTTGGTATTAACAACTCCAAGCACATCACTGCAAAGGTCCAATTTTATCAAAAAAAAGATGAAAGACCTTAAATTCTTTAACTACCTTCATAGACTAGCGCACTTCTCCTATACTCAGTAGCCTATCAGCTACTTTCAAGCCATGAAAGAACAAATCCTATTTGATCTGCCATTTCTTTGTAAAACCGGTAGCTCTAGAAACATCCATACTACAGACATAAATTTACATCAACAAATAAATGAGACTTGCTGGAAGGATAGGCTCCTAGCTCAGCGTATTTCCAGACAATGGAATAAATGGCCACTACAAGTTAAGCAAAGTACTACTTTACCTTTGAGGCTAGTCTTGTTTATTGAATGACTAGATGCAAATTCACACCGGTGTTAGCATGCCCAACCCTACCTGATTTTTAACTGTCTTCTATTGGTAGACCTTTTATGGTCTCCATAATTGCTTGCCTAGTAATTTCCTATGATCCTATGTATTCCATGTTTGTTCAACATACAGGATATGTACCTTCATTTGTTATATTATAATAAACAGAGTGAATATTGCATATTATAACTTAACCCTGCACTTTTCATTTCTGATACATGTTACTACTAATTTAATTATTAGAAATATTCCTTCCCTGCCTTCCATATACTCCATCTCTTTTAACTTATTCAGTATTTTTGTAAACAACTATTGAAAAATGGAGCTTGCTTTTTCCCTGGGTCCCCACTGAAAATGGGCTTATACCTAATCAGACTTTCCCAGTAATCAAATGTCAATAAATCATCATCAAGTAATCCATTTTCTTGACAACTTGGAAATGTGTACACCTCTCCTATGTATCCCAGTTTCCCCATCATATATGCTTATATCAGATAAACTTTAATTTTCTGTATATGTCATTTAGAATTATTACTTTGTACTTGCTAATCTCATTATATATTCTAATACATCCTTCCACTGCCCTCCTGCTACTTTTATCTACACAAACTTAGCCCTCATTATACTTATCTTTTGCTTAGAGAAATGCTTCACACCCCCCTAATGTTTACAGTTTCCCCAAATCTTTTATTTATCTTTCCTCAATACTAATTCTACTTTACTTAACTCTTTCTCAGCTATATAAATCATTCCTAAACCTGCACTTTGTTCTTAGCCATTATATCGAAAACGGCATCATATGTCATAAATACTGGAATTCTTACCCCACCTCTCATTTTCATTCGCTCATTTAAGCTCTGTCCTATCATTGTATTACAAGCGCATTCATAACAATTGTAAAAAAGTCTCCATTCACTGTATACCTTTTTTTACTGCCATTTTAATACAAACTTTCACCAATTTTTCCATTACCTATTACTTTATTTATTGTAATATTATATACTGAATAAATCAAGTTTTCCACCTTTCATCCAATCCATACTCTCAAATAATTTCCAACATGTAGTCATGTTCTATAGTATCGGATGTTTTTCTCCAGATCACAGCCAAATTTATTACACTTGCTTCTTTCTCACATAATGCAGTCAAATACTTCTTTGATTATAATCAATTTAATCCTTAAATCTCTTCCCTCCAGCCCCTAGATCCCTTCAACAGCACTTCCATTATTACTTTTCGAAATATCCTACATAATATTAATATTTACAAAACTTATGTCAGTGATCTCCAGGATTTTTTTTTTTTATTTTCCCCATGTTTTTAAAAATATATCTTATTACTCCTTCATACACCTCTCTGTCCTTTGTTAACTGTTTGAACCACTCATTCATACATTCCACTGTTGCATTACAAAAATTTCAATAAAGTCTATACCTAGTCCATCTGTTCCTGGTGCACTAACCATATTTTATTCACTTAACACTTCATCTAACTCATCTCAACTTACTTTTTCTCTAACTTATGTATTGTTGCCATACTAATTCCCCAATTTATTTTTGTTTTTATCATTTTTGTACTTAATAATTCCCTCATATGTTCAACTACAAATCAAATACTTCACTTGTGCGCATAATAGCTTTTATTTTATTTATACACCATACATGTCACTCTTCCAGCCTCTACCTTGATTTTCTTAACAAAAGCAGTGCCCCCTATTCCCATTCAAAAATGTTTTGACTTTTTTCCATACCTGTTATTTTTTCCTAGACTATTATTATTAGTAGTAGTACACAGGTAGCTCTCCTTTCTCCAGTGTATATAAAGCTTTTTCATATTTCTGTATGCCACTTGCATACTCATCTTTTTACTTTCTGCAAAAGTCCATTTTGGTCTTCATACCATGTATTTTATACTTCTCCTTTTGAGTTGTTCAGCAGAATTACCACATTTCATAAAAAGGCCATTTAATATCTTCTGAAGCTTTTCCATGTTACTAATTTTCCTCAGTAGTCTCTTTATACCCTTATCTTCTGAAATTCATGGTTCATTATTTCACATCTCAACCCATTTATCCTCATGGTCAGAAAAATACACCTCGTTCTCCCCCGTATGTCATTTAAACCCTACCATTCTGTTTCTGTCTTTGTATTCATATGTCCATGTCCATAGGCATAGACTTTCTCCTTCCCCAGCTGTAGTTTTCTACACTTTATTATATTTCTACACATCTTCATATCTTGATTTATCTTCCCTACATATTTTTTTCAGGATACAGTTAAAGTTCCCAATCACTGTTATACTCATTTTAACTAATATATACTTATTTCATCAAGCACACTTTTTTATGTCAGTCTATGCATATAGCACAATTGTTCTGTACATTTTCTCACCATATCTGACATTACAAACATGCATCACTCAGAGATAGTTACCTTGACATCTAATAGTTTAAGCGGTTAATTCTAAAGCAATATTCCTATGCTTGAACAATGGTCTTTTCCAAAACTTCAATTTTCTTTCCACAGAACTTTTTCATCTGTTTTTTTATTTTATACATTATCAAAAAAATCTAGTATCTTCTAAGTGTATTATGTCAGCAGGTTGCTCCTGACACAATTTCAGTGCTATTTTGCCATTTTAATTCACTCTGAAGGCTGTTAATATTTGATGCCAATAATTTAAAGTCGCACTTCCCACTTCTTTATAGATTCATAAGTTCACAGGTAAGTACTAAAGTAGCTGCCATCATGGGCCATTTTAATCCTAGCCAGTTTCCTTTTTGTGCTCAAATTAACCTATTCCCATTTGGTTAAAGATTGGCCTTACCCATCCCATGGTCAATAATTATATATTACCTCTAATTAGAATAATTGGGATCATACCATAGATAATTTCAGGGGACCCATGTATGGGATAAAACATTAAGGAGCTGCCTTTTTTTCCATTTGTAGTACAGGGGGTAGTTGTGGTATAAATTTTCTTTTTCCTATCCCTTGATCCATGTTGTGATTGAACGTGGACAGGGATGAACTTTATTTTATATTGATGGGCAGTCTGCTCCAGTGGAGTGGTATCCTCTGCAAGACAATAGCTGTTGCTCCAAAATGCTCTGCTGGTGTTGCCATTTGACTTGCTGATGTGCAGTAAATCCATCAGTTTTGGGTCAGAGGATGCTTTGTATGTCCGACAAGTCATCTCTTAGCAGTCTGCAGGATACCGAATATAGTAACATGGTTCTGAGTTAATCCATGTAAGACATTGTTTAGGCTGTGTGCCCTTTTAGTAAAGTATCTCTGTGGATGTTACAGTTGTTTCATGCATCTGGATAGGTGCACGCCTTAGCAACAATATAGTCAACGTCCTTTTCCTGTAATAAAAAAAACTTGTTTCCAATAGTGTTACTTGATTCTACTAACCCCTTCTGCTTCACATCACTTTTATCTTGGCTTACATTTCCTATATATTTTGGGTTTGTACATTATACTGTTTTGTTTGTATTATCTTCATTATATAACACAGTTTACCTTGTATTCTCCATTTCATTCTGTTCTTCCTTATGCAACTCGCATGCAACATTTTCAACAAACTCAACATTTTCATGTACAATATGTTCCCCACCATGCAGTTGTTTAATCATTTTCAGTAGATTCAAATATTAATTCACAGTCAGATCAGAAGTGACTCCCCTTGCATCCGCTGAAAAGGGGGGCATATTTTCCCAGTCAGACTTACCTGTAATCAAATGGAGATAAATAAATAAAAAAAAATAAATAAATACATAAATAAATAAATAAAGTGGCACCTTCCCCTCATTTTCTGCGAGTCGTTTTGCTGCCTTTAATTGAATGTCTACTTTCTCTACACTGCAAGCATCTCTTTAGGGAAACCTGCAACAAATGATCATCAGGAAAAAAAAAAACATCTCAGGTTGTCCTCTGTAATATTCCAATCCTTTTTTTGCATTTAACAAAATAACACTGGACAAATCTTCATTTTACCATCATATATATCAGATGTAACCCAAACCTCCCATGCCCCATTCCATAAATGTCTTTCATAATTTTTAATTTCGAAACCGGTTTGGCATTTCAGTTCAAATTGTTCCCATAACTTTTGCTCTGTCACATCTATAGCCCTGTATTTGTTATTTTTATTTATTTATTTTACATTAGTTTACCAGGAAAGTCTGACTGCGACAGAACCCATTTTCAGTGGAGGCCCAGGGAGAAACGTTCCAGACGCATGTCTTTGGAGTGTGGGAAGAAACCGGATCACCCAGAGAAAACCCAAGTGAATGCAGGGAGGACATGCAGAGTCTGCAAAAAAGGCACTCCAGCTGAGAATTGAACCTGAGAACCTCTTGCTGTGAGGCAACAATACTAACTGCCTCACCACTGCACTGCATATTGAGCTTCATTTACTTGGGTACATAACAAATGGTTATTAGTTCACGCTTTTTATTTTGCTGTGTACTATAAACTGTTGTGCTGTAATGCTAAGACCACATCTGAGTTGTATGTGGATGCTTATTGAGAAGGAAACATTTTAGCCACATAATAAGCTAAAAAATATGTCCATGCCAAAATTCTAAGTGGAAACTTATTGAGAAGTACATAGTTCATTGATGTAGAAAACAACAAATTGAAACTGATGTGATAAACTTTCTGAGAAGCAAAGTGAATGCTGCAGAGATTCTTTTTCCAAACAGGTTTATTGTTTTAACATATAAGAGAAATATCATAACAATTTTATACAAGTAATTAAAAATAGGTATTATTATAATATTCAACAAAACAACTAAAGTATTTACAAAGACATCCACTACAATCAGATCAATTAATTAAACTAAAATACCATGCTATTGAAATTAAAATTTTTTAACAAATTTTGTAAATTATCCCATACAATAAAATAAGATGTTTTTCTATTTGTTCTAGTCCTAATTGTGTTTATTTCCATATGGCACACTATATTCATAACATTTTTAAATTCATTAAACGAAGGAGGTGTATCTGAAATCCAATTTCTAGTTATTATTTTCCTAGCCACTGCTAGAATAGACCATAACAAGGGAAGCTTAACCTTTTAACACTTTGAGGTACAGGTGTGTTCAATAATATAAGAGATTTAGAAATAATGAAATTATCTGTGAAAAGAGCCTGCAAAAATTCATTAATTGACTTCCAGTATTCTTTCAATTTTATACAGTCATAAAACATATGAGCCCAGTCAGCATTAATTTCTACATTACATCTCTTACATAGATTATCTTTATTATTTATTTTATTCATCATCAAAGGTGTATAAAAAGATCTATGTAAAAATTTCCATGTATAAAGTCTCCAGACAATGGAAGACGTAGTTCTATAAGCAGATTCCAATATATATTGTTTATCTTGTTGATTTGGTGGGTCCCCATTAATAGAAGTGAAATAATTCCAGTATGAATATACACTGTAAAAAGTTTCTTGTCTGATAACATTATGTATGTATGAAAGTTTACCTTTATCAGAAACTTTATGTTGTAAATTTAATATCAAGTAATCAATCAGTGTTGGAATAGATTCTTTAACAATTATAGACATTAAATCTATTTTATTAATGAGATGTTGTCTAAAGGTCTGAACCTCTAACCAGCAAGTTTCTCTTAGATCAAATTCTTGTTTTAAGAAATCTAGATTTTTAACTTTATTATCAGATATCAACTGATACCAGTACTTTAGATCATTATCTATAGCTAAATGAGTTCCTTCAGAAGTAGATGACAAAAGCATACCCTGAGTATACATTATAGGAAATACAATAAAATTCCATTCCCTATACTTAGGGTGCATGAATATAAAGTTACGATAACTAATAATAATATTTAATGGGTAACAAACCATATGTTTAGGTGTAATAGGAGAAGTACAAAATTCCTTTAGTAACCATAACATGGAGTTATTTACAATCATATTTTTATGTGTTAAGGAGATTTTCATGAAGTGTATACTAATTAGCTCCCAATAATCTTTCCATTTTGTGACATATGACTGATCTATTAATAAAGTAATAACTTTTACAATAGAAGAGATAGTATATAAATTAAAGTCTGGAAAAGAAATACCCCTTGAGACCAGCTATTAGTATGTTTCTTTAATGCAATCCTAGGTCTATTAGGTGCCCATAAGAAATTTAACATTATTGTGTTCAGTTTCTTGATAATTATTTTTGTAGGTGGAAGTATTATTGATTGTATTAAGTATAAAATCTTGGGGAATATTATCATTTTAATAATTGTAAGTCTCTCCTCCATAGTAAAAAACATATTATTCCAGGTATTAAAAAGATTTTGTATATTAAGAAAACAGGTATTATAAGTATTATATATAATAGATTTAATATCTTTAGATAGTATTATACCTAAATAAGTTATCTGACCTGAATTGGGTACATATTTAGTAAAATCACTAATGAGAATATTTTTTGGTGTATATATAGGTAGTATTTTAGTTTTTTCTTCATTGAATATTAAACCAGAAATACTTTTAAAATTCATCATGTTATCAAATAGAGACTGTATAGAAGAATTAGATCCTGCTGATGTAATTAGAACATCATCTGCAAAATGTTGAATTTTGGATGTTGTATTTTCATCTATTTCAAAACCCTCTATGTCAGTACTGTTTCTGATCAAATTAGCCCAAGGCTCCATTACTAAAGTGAATAATAGTGGAGAAAGTGGACATCCTTGTTTTGTATCTTTAAGAATGGGTATTTTTTGTGAAACATATGTTCCTACCTTAATATAAGCCAACGTTCCTTTGTATAAATGTTCAATTAGATTTACAAATGCATCAGAGATGTTTGTGCACTTCATTAAGGTAAACAGATAGTCCCAACTTACTGAATCAAATGCTGAACTTATATCAAGACTAATAAGTGTTAAATCTTTCTTTTTCCTATTTGCAAAATCTATTAATGTTAAAGTTCTTCTTATATTATCAAAAGTATTTCTATTTACAATGAAGCCTGTCTGATCTATATCTATAATGCCGGGAATGATTGTTTTCAATCTATCAGCAAAGATATTCATAAACATTTTATAATCAACATTAAGTAATGAGATGGGCCGATATGAAGAACATCTAGTTGTATCTTTATTAGGTTTTAAAATTAGCAAAATAAATGTATATTGCCAAGATGGGGGGGTTATTAACTCAGTTTGGGCCAAAATAAAAACCTTATGTATTAATGAATATGTATTTTTAGAAAGGATTTTATATATATCTGGTATAATACCATCATTACCCAGTGCTTTGTTTGATTTAAGCTTATTTATTTGTGTAATAACTTCTGTATATGAAATACTCTTGTCCAATAGTTTAATCTGTTGTTTATTAAGCTTTTTATTCATATTTGTGGTTATAAACTCCTTTATTTTATCTTTAGGTTCCATGTTAATATTATTATGGTTTATTTTGTGAAAGTGATTTCTAAATTCATCTAGTATTTCTGGTATACTAGAAACATTCTTCTTTTTCCTTAGAGAAAAGATTTCTTTGATATGGTTTTGTTTATTCAGCATTTTTGTTTTATTTTTAAGTCTATGTAAGTATTTGGGGCTTATTGAATAAGACAAAAACTTGTATTTCTCTAAAGTTATTTTAACTTTATGAGTTAAAATTTCTTTGTATTTCTCATTTAGTTTGTTTATTTCTTCAATAACTTTCTTGTCCATAATATTTTCTTTATTATTATGTTTATAAGAGTCTAATTTACTTTGAATATCTAACAATTCCTTATCCCAAGATTTCCTTTTATTATTATACCATCTGATACTTTGTCCATATAGATATGATTTTAAGGCATCCCAAACATAAACAATGGAGACTTCAGGAGTGTTATTTATGTCTAAAAAATGTTTTACTTCTGAAAGTATATATTCTTTTTTGTCTTTTAGTTAAGTTAAGTATGCTGGTATCCTTTTGATCTGAACATTATGAGTATTTTTTATCATGAATTCAAAAACAATTGAATTATGATCAGATATAGAACATGAAATGATTTTAGAATTAATTAAATCTGTTACCATCTGGTTAGAAATAAAGACCCTATATATTTTTGAATAAGTTTTGTATATGTTAGAAAAAAAGGTGTATGGTAATGATTTTGAATCTATCTGATTATTCATATCATTCAAATGATAAGAATTAGCAAAATCCTTTAAATGTTTTGCATTAGATGTAATTCTTCTCTTTCCTATAGTGGTAGTATCACTTTCATGTAGTATACAATTAAAGTCACCAGCTAAAATAATATCTCCTATAGAGAATGATATGATCTTATCAAGATGATGTTTCACTGTATTAATACCAATTCCAGGTATCCAATATACATTAATTAAAGTGTAAGTCTTCCCATTAATTTGTATTGTAACCATACAAAACATTCCTTTGTCATCCTGATAAGACTTAATGGTTTTAGGAATGGGCATACTTTTATTCCATAAAATAGCCACTCCTCTTTTTTCTGAGTGTGCTCTGAACTAACCAATACTGTATACTTATTAGTGGCTAGTTTATCAATATCTTTTTTCAAGAGATGGGTTTCTTGCAGGAAGACTAGATTGGCCTTGTGTAGATTAATGTATCTTATTAGGCTTGCCCTTTTACACGGATTATTCAATCCATTAATGTTTAAAGAAATTCCTTTTAAAGATGTCATTTGGCATTTTTAAAACTTAAGAATCTTATGATCAAAATAACAAATAACAAGATAAGTAATGTTACATCTCCTCCTTTAGGTGTACCTTTAAATATAGCTGTATTTATTGAATCTCTTATGGGATTTCGTATAGGATTCAATTTTGTTTGTAGTGACAATGAATGTATAAAATATATTGTGAATGTCAAAACTATATACAAATAACAATGAACAAGTGAAAATAATATAAGGATTAAACCTTGCATCCAGCCTGGAGTTATAAACTCCAACTTAGAGTAGTATTTACCACTCAAGTTAACCCCCTACCCTAAGCAGCAGTACGTCAGCTACCACCTTATCAATTTAATACTAGTTATATTTAACTGAAGTTAACAGTTTTCAATTCAATTATCTAGCAAGACAAGACTACACATTTGGTAAAACAGCATCATATAAACTAAAATAAACCTTTTTTTTTTTTTTTTTAAAACTGTTCATACTACTATATACATCCATGTAATATAAAACACTTGTATTCAAATAGCATTCAAATAATCTTGATGTTAGAAATCAAGAGGAGAGAAAATAAGTTCTAACATTCATTTAAATCAAAAACTTTGGCTAATATGATTCAGACATTACATATATTAGGATGCATCTATTTTCTGTCATGTAAATACAGTTAACAGCTTCCAAAAAAAACCTTGAATTGCTTGTATATGAGCATTTACTCAAACTCATTATTGCCAATAGAATAAAATATTGTATTCATAAAAATTGTTATAAATCATACTTCATAGTTAAGCAGATTCTCAGAAACATTTACATACATATCTATATACACACACACATACACACATACACACACACACACACACACACACACACACATATATATATATACACATGCATACACACACACACACACACACACACACACACACACACACACACACACACACACACACACATACACACACACACACACACACACACACACATACACACAAACACACACACACACACACACACACACACACACACACACACACACACACACACATACATATATATATATATATATCTGATCTCACTGAGTTGTATCTTTACTGAGCACCATCTTACATTGCTGTCCCTTCAATAAATCTGTCTGCTTTATACAAAATAATGCACAGCAAACACATTTTAGTAACCAGATTTTACAAACATGCTATACTACTGCTTTAAAATATATCACATGACAATTTCTTCCAGTATAGAGTTATAAAATTATTTATGCTTGTCAATCAGATGAATTAAATGAGTTATAGTAATGTATATGTTTGGGACATAGGTTTTTAACACATATTATTAATCTGCTATTCCTGTATCTGCGATGCGTCAGTGTGATATCTAGGTCAAAGGTGAGACCAGCTGCTTTCAGCTTCTCTGTGAGAATTCTGAGAGTTGAAGCTTTTGAAGTAGCTCATGGACACTGTGCATGAGACAGCCCACATCCCAGATTGTCTCTCTTAACATTTTGGCGGGAAACTTATTAAAAACTAGTGACAAACATTCATTTAGCAGTGTGAATGCATCTAAACATGACAAAACCTTCACAATGCATTCTACAGGTTATTACAGACTCTATGTAAGTGAAATCAAGCCCAAAATTATTAATAAGTAACAAAACTCAACATTTTTGTCCCAACTCAACTCCTATGCAAATCTTATTATTTACTGTGTCTATATGATCAAAAGCATTTCTATATATTAATAAAGAAAAGAAAAGAGAGTAGAAAGTAAAAGGGTGTAAGGCAGAAATAAAAGAAAATGTAAGAGAAAGCTATAAGAAGTATATACAATAGAATATTACTTACTGTTTATATTAATAGAGTTAAAAATAAAACATATTATTTACTATTATTTAGTTCTAATTATTATTAGTTAAAGCATGACAGATTATTTACAAACAAGCATAAGCAGTGTAATCAAGAAAGTATAATTAGGTAGTGTCATTCCTGTATCTGTGATGTGTCAGTGTGATATCTAGGTCAAAGGTGAGACTAGCTGCTTTCAGCTTCTCTGTGAGAATTCTGAGAGTTGAAGCTTTTGAAGTAGCTCATGGACACTGTGCATGAGACAGCCCACATCCCAGATTGTCTCTCTTAACATTTTGGTGGGAAACTTATTAAAAACTAGTGACAAACATTCATTTAGCAGTGTAAATGCATCTAAACATGACAAAACCTTCACAATGCATTCTACAGGTTATTACAGACTCTATGTAAGTGAAATCAAGCCCAAAATTATTAATAAGTAACAAAACTCAACATTTTTGTCCCAACTCAACTCCTATGCAAATCTTATTATTTACTGTGTCTATATGATCAAAAGCATTTCTATATATTAATAAAGAAAAGAAAAGAGAGTAGAAAGTAAAAGGGTGTAAGGCAGAAATAAAAGAAAATGTAAGAGAAAGCTATAAGAAGTATATACAATAGAATATTACTTACTGTTTATATTAATAGAGTTAAAAATAAAACATATTATTTACTATTATTTAGTTCTAATTATTATTAGTTAAAGCATGACAGATTATTTACAAACAAGCATAAGCAGTGTAATCAAGAAAGTATAATTAGGAATAGCATTTGAAGAACATATAAACTTTTACAAGGAATAAATATTACTGACCTTATTTTTCCTCTTCAGAAAGAGAAACAAGTTAAATCACAGCTTGCCATTAAATCTCCAGATATTTTGACTAGTTATGAAACAAAACATTTCTTTGCACACAGAGAATAACTTTGATTAAATCTTTTTCAAAATATTTGTTGCTTCTTGGAAATGCAGGAACTATATTTAAAAAGATTAATAATAAAATAAAATGATGAGAGAGAAAAAAACATAGTACAAATCATTTGTTTTTTAGTCTCTTCTTCTTCTCTGAAGTCTTCCACAAAGTTTCAGTTGCCAGTCTCTTTAACGAAGGACTAGCCCATTCCATTTCTTCTATTTTTTTCCAAAATCTTATTTTTTTTGATAAACAGTAAAGCAGAGTCTAAGTCATCGAAAATTTTAGGACCATCAGGAAGGAAGATTTTATGCTTGGCAGGAAACAGAAGGTATGTTTTAAACTGTGCTTTTTTAAGCTCCCTTATTAGTGGCAGAAAAACTTTTCTTTTAGCTAATACCATGGAAGAATAGTCATTGTCAAAACGCACAGTTGTTTCATTAATCTTAACAGGAGCTTTAGCCCAAGCAGATTTAAGAACCATCTCTTTATCAAAAGATGATAGAAATCTAACTATAACTGATCTAGGATAGTTTTTGTTAGAGTTAGTATTAGCTATAGATCTATGTGCTCTTTCGATACCAAAAGAGAATGCTTCTGGTAAATCTAAAGTTTTAGGGAGCCATGTTGTTAAAAAGAAGTAATATTGTTACCTTCAATATTTTCTGGCAATCCAAAAATCCTAATGTTATTGCGCCTAGATCTATTTTCCAGGTCATCCAGCTTTGTTTGTAAATGTGTATTTTGTTTCAGCAGAAACTCAATGTTGATTTCCTCTTCTTGTATTCTATTTTCCATGTCATTCACAGCTTCTTCTATGCCTGTCATCTGGATCTTCTGTTGTTGCAGGTCCATATGTAACAAGTCTATTTGTTTTGTAGTTTTTCTATGAAAGTGTCTATTTTAGTATCCATTTTATCCATCTTGGCAGTAAGTTGCTGGACTATAATTATCAGAGACTGAAGTTCTTTCTTGATGCTGGAGTCTTGAGAATTTGTCTTACTGGAACTCATTTCAGACTGATAAACTGACAGGAAAATTTCCAAAGTAATTTCTGACAGGAATATTATTAAGATTTCCTTTCTTTTTTAGATATAGTTCAAGAACTATATAAAACAAACATATTTAGAAAGAAAATTACTTCAAAAATTAATTTTTAAGTAATTAATTCCTGTCAATGTAATGAAATTGGTGGAGCTGAAGAAATCTGCTGCTATCCTGTGTTCATCCTTGGCCACGCCCCTATGCTGCAGAGATTCTGACTCAGTCAATTTCCAACACAGTGAGTGAGTGAGTAAATGTTCAGGTTCATAGTCCTTACAAGTCTGGCCATATTTATCAGGAGTTGCCCCAATTGTTGGTGGTTAGGTGAGTGAAGTTCACAGAGGTAAGGGTCTATTGTAATTAAAACCAACTTGCTTTCTCTAAGAGGGACATGGGTGACATCTCAGGAATGAACATGCAGTCACCCATCCATTAATCTAGATTGCATTTGAAGAGGGTCAGAGAGGGTCTGTGTTTCAAGTGAATTGGAAGCTTGTTCCAGAGAAGTGGCAGTCTCTGGGAGATGTATCTATCTCTGCAGCATGACGTGTTCATTTCAGTGGCTAGGTTAAGATCCCTGGAATGAGTGATGCTCGTTAATTGAGATTTACAAATGTGTAGCATTGCTACAGGGCTGGGTCAGAGACTGAAATTACCACTAGCGACAACAGCCACAATCACAGGGGAATGCTGGTAGAAAACGTATTTATTACACTTAGCGTTTCGGCTCCCTGGCCTTCACAGAGTAAAAAACATTACTAAAACACAGGTTTAAATACAAAAAAAAAATAATAATCCATCCCACTGCTAATAAGTTAATTAATCAATTAAATAATTAAATTACATATTTCCAATTGCATTCTTTGTTTAACCCTATGGGTTCCAAGGTATTAAACTTAAGAATATACATAGTTTCTTTCCTCAGAAGTTTATCCTTTAAACTTACATTTTCACCCATGAATATTTTTCTACGTTTTCCAAGATACAACCTGATATTCCTTCAGGGTTAGAATTGTGAAATTCAGAAAAGTGATTGCCTAAAGGGCTTTCAACTTTCACATTTCTAATGACCCTCACATGCAGGGCCGGCCTTAGCTGAAACGGCGCCCTAGGTGAAGTACTGCTACTGTGTGCCCCCCCCCCCACACCCACCACCACAACAAACCCCCACACTATTCTACCATCTTAGCTGCTGCCGCTACCTCTCAACCTGAATTGTGGGATACCAACTTTCAAATGCAAACTGAAGAACAGTCAACCTACATATGGCCCAGCCAGTCAACAGAAGAAACCAAATGATTTTAAATCAAATATCAGCATATTTAAGTCCCAAATTAAAGGCTTAACACTTTAAAACCTAGATGGAAAAATTGAGTCATTTATCCAAAGAAAATTAAATGCAACTGCAGCATGTCAGTAATTAAAATGCCAGTCTAAATTATTCCTATAAAGGAAATTCTAGCAGAATGATCCAGATGTAGCTTTTTTTTTTCTACTTTATTACACACAGACAATGCCTTAAAGCAAAAGGGTACAAACAGTATTACAGCTAAACAACATGCTACAGACATACCTCTAAACTGTCCAGATTATTGCAGAATATCCAGCTGTGGTCTGTACCTCAAAAAAATTCTTTTTTCTCTGGCTCTTCTGGATTGAAGTAACTAAATAGTTTGACTTCATGTGGTACAGAAAATGCAAATAGAAATCAAAACATTATTTGAAATGCCCCCATTCTCCCTCCAAATTATTTTGGCTCGGTCCAGATTCCTTCCTCTGAGAGACTGAAATGTATGTCTAGAGGTAACCACCAAGGAAACACTATTTTTAAAATAGAAACCATATGCAAGTGTTACCGCAAAATAAATAAAAACTGCTGATTAGAACTGTTCAAAATATTTGTGGGTTAGGTGACTGTTGAAAGACTAAACTAACAGGTTATAGTTGGAATGATCTAACAGGTAAAATACTGAACAGTAGTAAGGAAACTCACAGGACTGTTAAAATACATTATATTATGCTTTAAAAGTTCACTTGATGGATAAATACAAGATTCAGTGTGTTGTACATAGATATTGCTTGAAAACATTAGCACTGAATGTGTGATGGTGACAGGCCCTTATAGCTCACAACTGAATGGGACAAATCCTTAAATAATAAAAGAGGATTTAAAAGCATTAGTACTTTTAACCTGAAAATGTGATAGAAAATGTGAATATATGTGGGTGTTCTTTAATATACACAGTCTAAGCCCTATTCTGACAGGCTAGCACAAACTAGTAAATAGAGTTCAGTGCTGAGAAAAGTTCAAAACAGTAGCATCAATCAACTTACCTTAAGGTAAAGCAAACACTTGCTGCAAGTGGTGAAGAAAATAAAATGCCAAAATAAATTAAATCCACAGCAGTTGAGAGCATCCACACCACGCCACGCCATCCAGTCCCGTCCAGAAAAATTCGAAGCAAATATCAGCCAATAGATGTGCCCTGCTCTTGAAGAAATGAATGAGAATATACTGCGGTGTCGATTGGGTAGCCAAGGAGGATGTCATTAATACATTTAAATTGAAGAAAGTTTTACTTTTAACTTTGGTTTGTTTTGAGGATTTGGCCCCTTATCTCACATGTTCTTGAAAATGTACTTTGAAACTTCTACGAGTTTCTCCAATATAAAACTTCTTGCATCCACATTTTAAAGCATAAATAACACCTACAGTGTTACAATCAAAATTTCTTTTAACAGTAAAAGGACATCCATTAATTTTGATGAAGGCGCTAACAATATGTGTACATATAGAACATTTTTTACAAGAAACCGTACCAACAACAAAATTCACTTCTCTATTTATATTAACATTGAGTAATTCAAAATAGTTATGTACTACTATATCCTATAAATTCCTTGCCCTTTTATAAGAAGCTATAACCTGTTTAGGCAAAAGCAAACTTAGATCTCTGTCCCTAAACATCATGGGCCAAAATTGTTTAACAATATCCACAACTCTACAACTAATAATGTTATAAGTTGTGACAAAATAAACATTTTCAGGAATTTCATGCCTCAGATTAATAACATTTCCATTTACATTTTCATTTTTAAAGGACGTCTGATGACTAGTATTATTATTCTTACATCTGTTTAAGTAATTCACATTCTTAGGCCATCTAAGTAACATCGCTTTATTTTTGGCTTCTGACACTATGCGTACATCATATCCCCCATCAATAAACATCTTTTCAGTTTCTAAAATTTCCTGATAAAAAGTTTCATCACTACTACAGAGTTTATGAATTATAAGGAACTCATTATAAGGCAATACTGTCATAAGATGGAGGGGATGAAAGTTATTAGGTTCATAGGTTCATATTAGGCTATCTGCCCTGGGGCAATTATAAGCCTAGCCCGATTCTGTATGGCTTACGCCACCCCTTGAGTTGAGTATACTGAGCCCTTTTTAAGGTTTAGTTTACTGTGCCTCTGTCTAATAGTGACACGGGAGTAATCCCTGGGACAAACCTACGATCCCCCATCCACTTATCGAGATTCTTCTTGAAGAGATTCAGTGAGGTGCTCTGCCTCACATGAACTGGAATTCTATTCCAGAGCGAAGGGATCCTCTGGGTTATGAACCTGTCCCTCCAGCAAGTTCTATTTATTTCTGTGCTGAGGTTCAAGTCCCTCGAGCGTGTGGCTCTAAGGGATTTAGATTTACTGAGGTGGAACATGTCCATTAATTCTGGATTTGACATAGCTTTGTATGTCAGGCATAGATCGCCTCGAAGTAGGTGGTATGCAACTGAGTAGAGCTGGAGTTTTTTTAACCGAGCAGCATATGGCATCTGTTTGAGACCCTTGATCCTCTTGGTGAGATACTTTTGGGGTCTTTCTAATTGCTGCAGGTGTCGGGTAAGGTACATCCCAAAAGGGGCATTGTATTCTATGATGGGCCTGATGAGGGATGAATAAAGGGGCATGATTACCTCTCTTGATCTAGATGTGAAACCCTTCGTGATGAGGTGGGCTATGTAGAAGGTCTTTCTAACCACTTTGGCAATGTGGTTTTCAAAGGAGAGATTGCTATCAACTTGGGTCCCCAGGTCCCTAATAACTTTCTCTGTACTTAATGTGTTTCCGCCCATGTGGTAATTTGTGGGCACATTGTTTTTGCCAAAGGGTATGACTATACATTTTTTGGCATTTAGCTTTAAACCATGGCGCTGACACCAGTTATCTGTCTCTGTGAGACCTTTTTGAAGGATGTTTGTGTCAGCTGGAGAGTTGATTATGGTGCCCAGTTTGCAGTTGTCTGCGAACTTGGTGAGCCATAGTCCTCCCATGTTTGCCTGTACCTCGGAAAAGTATATACTGAACAAGAGTGGTCCCAGGACAGAACCCTGTGGGACGCCACTTGTGACCGGTTTCGAGTCTGACATGACTCCAGCAACTCTCACTCTGTGGGTTCTGTCTTTGAGCCAGTTTGCGACCCATCTTGTGACATACAGGTTTATATTTAAGCTGGATAGCTTATCTATGATGCCCAAGTGGGGTATTGTGTCAAATGCCTTTGCAAGGTCCAGATAGGCTGTGTGGACTACCTTCCCTTCATCTATGGCTTTGGTGACTGTTTCAAAGAAGTCAACCAGGTTCAAAAGGCAGGATCTGCCCTTGACAAAGCCGAACTGGGTAGGATTTAGTGTCTGTAGGTCCCCAATGTCTTTGTTTATGAGCTCCATGATGATCCTCTCCATAGCCTTGCAGACTAAGCTAGTCAGGCTTATGGGGCAATAGTTTCCAGGGTCCGTAGAGGCTCCACCTTTGTGGAGTGGGACCACTGTTGCTGTACTAGAACTGATTCCTCAGTTCAAACTTCCTATGTAACCCAGTCTCTAACTTATCAAGTTTAATATCCAGGAAATTTACCTCAGTTCCCAGCTGTATACCATCAAACTCAAGGCCCATCTTATTAACCTGCATGTTTTCAACATATTTTAAAGCATCCTTATAGGAACCATCACACAAAAATATTAAATCATCTATAAATCTCAAATAAAGCAAAACATGAGACCTAAAGAAAGGGTGAGGATATATATAATCATACTCAAACTTGGCCATGGTAAGATTGGCATACATGGGGGCGAAAGCTGCCCCCATGGCCGTACCCTGCAGTTGGTGAAAAACCTTCCCATTGAAAACAAAAAAAAAATTTTTAAGCAAAAAGCTACTAAATCTATAACAAAATGGGGCATAGGGAAATCACCCAGAAAATAAAAAAAGAGCGTAGATACTCACATCATGTTGAATATTTGTATAAAGGCTTTTCACATCTATACATAACCAAAACATGGAATCCTTCAATTGAAAGCCCTTTATTTTATTAAAAAAATCTGAACTATCCTTTATGTATGAAGGAATGCTAAGAACATACTTTTTCAAATATTCATGCAAAAAAACACTGATACATTTCAAAAAAAATTTCTCTGCAGAGACAATAGGCCTCACAACAAGGTTATCCAAACCCTTATGAGTTTTTGGTAAGCAATAAAATACAGCAATTTTTGTATTTTCAACACCAAATTTCTTAGTGATGTCATTAAATGAAAAGTAACCTAAATGGTGACTTTTATTCAACAGTAAAATATACTACTCAATAGCTTGGTAGTAGCAAGAAATATCACCTCTTTTATAAACTAGTTCGTCATTTAAATGCTTGTAGCACATATCCAAATATTGTTTAAAATTTAAAATAACTATTTGGTTACCCTTATCTGAAGGCTTTACCACAAAGTTCCTATCATCACAAAATTCACAAAACTCTAACCATTGTCATTTATCTAAATTATAACATACAATAGATTTATTATGCATACAAATCTTGTATTCTTTTTCCACTTCAAAACTAACAGTTGAAATGTAAGTTTGAATGCAATTATAAGTATAAGGAGGAATAAAATGACTTTTAGTCTGGATACTGCTGGTGTCAAAATTAGTGTAAGCATTACTCACACATTCATCAGATTCACTTAATATAGATACACATGAGTGAAAAGAATCATCACCAGAAATATCCTGGTTCACATTACCTGCATATACAACATTATTTTTAGCAAACAAATCTCTCAGATGTCATTTTCTCCCAAATGCAAAAATCTCCCCTCTCAAAATATGTAATTGAGGAAAAGCAGTGGGAATGAATTTCAAACCTAACTCTAAAACAGACATTACTACTTCAGAAACATAACAATCAGACAAATTCAAAAATTCAGTTACAATCTTTCCTTTTATTAAAATGTCCTTTGTAGTTACCTCCAGGGTTACTCTGTGGTCTCCAGTCTCCTCGACCCAGCTTACCATTGAAATTGGTGTTAGGCTTGGAATTAGCCTGTTGGTAATCGTTCTGAAATTTGCGGTTGAAATCTGTAGAATTCCCAGCTTCTGGTAAGTCCGGAAAAGTTTCCTGTTCTCTATTATCTGTGCCCTGTTGTTCTACAGCTTCCAAAGCTGCAAAAGACACAGAAGATGAGGAGGCAGAACTATTATTATGGCTTTGGTTCTGTCCGTTCTTAGATACAGACCTTTTACCATGATATTTGACCAGAAAAGCTTGGTCCAGTTTATAATCTTTCATGTCCCGATTGATTTTAAAAGTTTTGCATTCTACAAGCCCCTCCTCAAGATTATTAAGCACTACATTAATGTTTTTGAGCATATCATCTAACTTTGTCAAAGAAACAAGTGGCTGCAACTGTTCACTCACCCTGAGATTTATTCCTTCAGCTGATGTTTTTTAAGGTGGTCTCTTTCTATTAGGATTTGAATCCATTCAATAGAACATCGATGTGAAGCCTCAATCCACCTTTTGTGGAAGGCCATACCCTCAGGACTATTTACATCAAACGGTGTAGAAGGAGGTTAATAAGCCCTTAAACCTCTTGGAGTTATATTAAGGTCTATATAACATTGCAAATACAAAATGTTAAAGTGGGTACTTGTCTCTTTACACAACAAACGCTCAAGTTGATCTCTCAAATTGCAGGCTTCTGCAGATAAACAAAATACATTAGAGGTACCCACTTTACCAAATGGATCTGCACACTGCTGATTGCGTTCTCCCATAAAGCGATCCCAGACACCCTCTGGTACTGCTGTACTCACACTGGCTTGTGGAATATTCAGCCCCATAGAAATGCCTTCACCCAGTCTATTATTTTCCTGTGACTGAGTGACATACTGTTCCATAGATTTTTGGGAACGATCCACAGATGTTTCTCTAACAATGTGAGGAATATTATGGCAGGGGTCAGTGGCCAGGGCCCCTTAAAATGAAACACAAATACCACCAAAATAAAAACGACAAAAAATACCACTAGCAACAACAGCCGCAATCACAGAGCAACGCTGGTAGAAAATATATTTATTACACTTAGCGCTTCAGCTCCTAGGCCTTCACAGAGTAAAAAACATTACTAAAACACAGGTTTAAATATAAAATGTCTTTTTTAAATGTCTTTTTTATTTTGGTGGTATCTGGGTCAGAGACTGCCCTGTAAGCCAGGCATAAGTCACCCATTAGCAACCAGTAGGAGACCGAATACAGTGACAGGGCTTTCAGTCATTCTGCATGAGACTTGTTTTGTGTACCCTGTAATTTCTTAGTGAGAAACCTCTTTGGTCTCTCCAGTTGTTGCAGATGTAGGTGAAGTTCATGCAAAAGGGAACATTGTACTTAATTCTCGGTCTGATGAAGGCCGAGTATAATAGAATTATAACATTTTTAAATCTACATGTGATGCCTTTACTTACAAGATGTATCACATAGAAAGATTTCCTTACTGCTGTGGATATGTGATGGTCAAAGTTTAGATTGCTATCAACTGGAGTAGCCAGATAATGTATCACTGGGTCTACACTTAGGGGGTGCTGTTTATAATGTAACTAGCAGGGATGTCAGTTTTTCCAAAGGGAGTAATAATGTACTTTTTTGCCTATAGCTTTAATCCATGGCTTTGGAAACAATTATTTATTGCATTAACCCTATCTGCAGTATATTAACATCCTTGGGGGATTCAGTGATTGCACCCAATTTCCAATCATCAGCAAACTTGGTCAGCCACAGGCCATCCAAGTTTGTCTGGAGTTCTGAGAAATAAATTCTAAACAGGAAGGGACCCAGCACAGAACCCTGTGGTATGCCACTGGTGACTGGCCTTTTGCTAGAGGTCAAGTCACCCACTTTTGTCAACTGGGTGAGTTTCTCTATAGCACCTGAGTGAAGGATTATGTCAAATGTTTTGGATAGGTCAGGATAGTTGGTATGCAATGCACTGTCCTTCCCTTGTCCAAGGCCTTGGTGATGTTCTCAAAGAAGTCAATCATATTTAACAGGCATGATCTACCTTAAACATATCAGAATTCAGTTGGGTCCAGTATATGGAGATTATCTATGTTCTTGTTAATAAGGTTCATAATAATTCTTTCCATGGCCTTGAAGATGAGGCTAGTCAAGCTTGTCGATCTATAATTGCCAGTCAGTTGATGGTCCCCTCTTTGTGCAGAATGATTGATTTTGCTGTCCTCCATTCTACCACAATATAGCCAGTTGCCAGGCTATGGTTAAGCAGGGATCCAAGTGGGTCTGCTAGGTCATGTTTTAAGTTGTTTAAAAGGCAATCTAAGATATTGTCTGTTCCCACTGTTGCCATAATTTTGGCCTTGGAGACCTCTGAGATGACCTAATCTCTTGACATAATAGGCTGAGGAATGGTGGCAGGTATACTTTGGGGGATAACTGGAGGGGAAGTTTGCTCCAAATATGTCAGCTAGTGGGTTGGCTATTACCTTAGGTTGAGTATGGGTGGTGCCATCTGTAGAGCAGAGAATGCATATGTATCATTAAGAATCATTTCCAGATGTAGCGCATGCATATAAATAGTGAGCACGTGCAGTCAGCATTGCCATTTTGAGAGAACAGCCAAGTGTTAACATGTATGAGTGTGGTAGTCAGTCTGTTTATAAGTTTATTTAAGTTTAAGTTACAAAGTCTCATTCCTGATGTGTTTGTGTGGAATAAAGCTGCTTGAACTGAACCCACAAATTCTCGTATCTTTTATTCTGACCAAACAAGTGACATGGTGTCAGAACTGGGATTAAAAGAAAAACTTCTTCAAGCTATAAGGTGTAGAGTTGAAGGTGAATGCAGATGGAGATGGTTGAATGAAATGGAGCTCAGACAAATAAAAAAAGGTCAGAAATGAACTAAAGGTAAAAAAAACTGCACAAAAAAAATATTTGGCAAAGAAAATGAAATGGCGCATTTATAAGGCACAAAGCACATTATTAATCAAACAAACAGCACAAAATGTATTATTAATCAAATTAAAGGCAAAAACCACATTATTAATTAAACAAAAGGTTCAAAATTATGATATTTGATAAAAGTAGCAGAGATATTCATGTGGGGCTCAGAATTACCTTTGGTTTGCATAATGAGCATGTTTAAAGTAAAACGGGCACAAGAAAAATATAAAGAGCATGATAAGGGGTTAAAAGGGCATAATGAGTGCAATAAAAGGGCAAATTAAGCTTAAAGAGTAAGGTGACTGCATGTTTTGAGTAAAAGATAGTGTTTTCGGCATACACTACTACTTTACATTAACCAAAGCTATTCAAAGCATAACTAGAGTTGTTTGAAGTATCTCAGAGTATGCAAAGTGTTTGCAGAATGTGTGCTTTATTACAGTGTAATTATTTATAAGAGTTTGCTGTGTGCAAAGTACAGTTATATTGCAAAGTGCAGTCAAAGTACAGCCATTTCGAGAAGTTTCTTGTGCTGTGTACATTTATTCACAGAGTGCCGCCATTTCAAAGTGTTTCTTGCACTGTGCAGAGTTATTTCACAAGGTACAGCCATTTTGAAAGGTTCTTGTGCTATGTACAGTTTATTTGCAAAGTGCGTTCATCTTGAAGTGTTTCTTACTCCGAGCTTTTTCCATTGTGTACAGTTTATTTGCAAAGTACAGTCATTTTGAAATCTTTATTACATAAGGAGTGGTTTCACAAAGTATAGTAATTTCAAAGTGTTCTTGTGCTACAGAGACTTATTTGGCAAAGTGCAGTTATTTTAAAGTGTTTGTTGTGTTATTGGGCATAATTACAAGTACTGGCATAAAGTTCTGTCATATATATTTATGTGTATATGTTTGTACATAATTCCAAGCACCTTCACTACTGTAGGTTGATATGGCACAGGCATTTCGCAGACCAGGTCTGCTTGTGTTTGATCATAATATAGATAAACCTATGATAGGAACTCTGTTTGGAATTCCAAAGGTCCATAAATGTGTACATAATCCTCTGTTTAGACCAATTCTTTCTTCCCCCAACTATATTACTGAAGGAATCTCTTTAGTGGTGGATTATGTATTAAATCCCATGGTTAAAAGGATGAATTCCTATTTGAGGGACTCACAGGATTTTTTAGATAAAATTAGAGAATTCACCAATGAGTTTCTTTTTGAATCAAACAATTATGTTTACTATTGATGTTGCTTCCATGTTCATATCTTTTTCACATGAAACTAGGATAGATTATGTGAGGGACTTTTGGAGAAAATATTCCGAAATGTCAAATAACGAATGCAATTTTTTGTTGCAAAATGTTAGATGTTTTGTTGAATAATAATTATTTTTTATTTAATAAGTGATTTTACAGGCAGATAAGAGGGGTCGTTATGGGATCTCCAGTAACCCCCTCTTTTACTAATATAGTTATGGGATGGTGTGAACACATGGTGTTGGAAGCATTCATGGACCGATATCAGGTCCTTTATTATAAGAGATTTGAAGATGACTTATTTTTCATCATGTTGGGTGAACGAACAAAGGTTGAGTTGTTTTTGAATTGTTTACACCAGGGTTCTGATTTTTTAAACTTTGTGATTGGGGGATGCAGGGGTGAAAGTTAACTTTTTAGATGTATGTCTAGAATGGGATACAACAAATGACAAGTTTGTTAGCACAATACATAGGAAAAGGACTTTCACTAATAGCTACCTTCATTACAGTAGCCAAAACCTCCACTTTATTAAGAACAATAAACCCAAAGGACAACTGATAAGGGCCAGTTGAATGACAAGTGAAGAAAGTCAACTTATTGAAGAGTTTGAGTTTATTACAATGTTTTTTTAAGAGCAGAAGATATGATGAAATGTTTTTGAGAGCACAGGCAGAATTAGTGATTAATAAAAGGCACACAGATTATCCCCCTATTTTGAGCGTTCCATATTGTTATTCAAAATGTCAAAACAAGAAGAATTTAGGGAATGTCACCAAGATGTATTGTAGTTTGGAAATGACTTTGGATAGTGAGTTTGTAAGAGGGATTATACAAAACAATTGGGAAATGTTAGAAGGAAACCAAGACTTATATCAGGTTTTCGGATCTAGTCCACAATTTGTGTACAAGAACAATCACCACCTGATGCCTTTCTACAGAGAGGCAACACCAAAGTTAAGGTAGAGAATTTTATAACCAACAAGCCTAATGCCATGTACATTGTAATATCTGTAGATTTATTCTTGAAGGACCCTACATTTATTTGAGTCATGTTTCGTACACTATTAAGGTACCATGACATTTTTGTTGTAAAACAAAGGGGCAGTTTATATAGGAGTATGCACTGGCTGTATGGCATTTTATATAGGAATAATGACATGGGCATTGAACATTAGAGTAAGGAAACACTTATACAGTATTAAAAAGAGAAGCAGCAAAAATGCATTCTTTAAGCATACACTAATATGCTGTCAGAATAACAAGAAGTTCCTTTTCTCAGTTCTTGAACAAGGGCTGGTTGATTTGAAGGCAGAAGATTTTAAGAGTTATTTGGAACAAAAAGAGGCCTTATGGCAAATAAAATTAAATTCTGACAAAAAAAAAGGGATTGAATGATGTTGTTAACATCAAATGCTTTTTAAAGAATCGCAGATTGTATTTAAACAAGGAATAATGTTGTGCTTTTTATAACTCTATTTTATTATTTTTAGTTTTAGTTTTTTAGAACAATTCATGTAATTAATTTAGTCGATTGATGTTAGATTTTAATTGGTTGGGGGAACTTATTTAAATGGATTGTTTGTTACTTTGAAGTATTCTGAGGAAACCTTAGGATGAAAGCATTGAATAAAGTGTTTTTGGTATGCTAAAGTTACCCTTTGGTGTTCAGCCTGTTTCAGATTTTGCTTTTGTTTGAGTTAAACTTCCAGTTATAAACCCCATGAAAGTAAACCAAGAGGTAAGTCCAGTGGTCAGACCTGCAAGTTGAGTTCCAATACAGGACAAAGTCAAGCTCCAGTCAGACAAAATGGTGCAGCAAGGTGTGATGTCTCTAGTCACAGAACCATATGAGTGGGTGTCTTCCCTAGTAGCTGCTCATAAGAAAAATTCAGATGAAATCAGAATATGCATTGACTCAAGAAACTTGAACAGGGCATTAAAGAGACCTCATCATCCTGTGCATACCATTGAGGACATTGCTGCCCATATGCCAAATGCCACTGTTTTTTCTGTCTTAGATGGGAAGAGTTCATTTTGGCAAGTAATGCTTAATCACAAATCTTCACTACTGACTACATTCAGTATTCGATTTGGTAGATACAGATTCCTCAGGATGCCTTTTGAAATAACTTCTAACAGTGAAGTCTTTCACCGTGCAATGGAGCAAATGTTTTCAGGCTACTTGTGCAATAATATTGGATAATTTACTGTTTGGAGGTAATGGTGAAGCAAAGTATGACAGAATTCAATCATAACCTCACCTCAGGCTTTGTGCCTGCTGAATGGCACACAGCAACTGTTATCCCACTCCACAAGGAGGGAGCCACCACGGACCCCGGGAACTATCACCCCATTAGCCTGATGTGCCTGGTCTGCAAGGCCTTGGAACGTATCCTCATGGAACTTATAAACAAAGACATTGGTAATCTCCAAACTCTGGATCCCACCCAGTTTGGGTTTGTAAAAGGCAGATCATGTCTCCTAAACTTGATAGACTTCTTTGAAGCAGTCACCAAAGCCGTAGACAAGGGTAAAGTGGTTCACACAACCTATCTAGATCTTGCCAAGGCTTTCGACACCATCCCCCACTCTGGACTTATAGATAAACTCACTAAACTAGGTATAAATCCCTATGTCACAAGATGGGTTGCCAACTGGCTCACTGACAGAACCCACACTGTGAAAGTAGCAGACTCCAAATCCGACTTCAGACCAGTGACAAGTGGAGTACCACAGGGTTCAGTCCTGGGTCCTCTCTTGTTTGGTATCTACTTCTCTGAAATACAGGCTAACACAGAAGGTCTTTGGCTAATGAAGTTCACAGATGACTACAAACTAGGAGCCATAATCGAAACTCCTAACGATGTGGACATCCTACAAAAGGGCCTCACTGAGTCAGATGCCTTGTATCAAAGCCATGGCCTCAAGCTCAATGCCAAAAAGTGCATTGTCATCCCCTTTGGTAAAAACTCTGTACCCATGAACTACAACATAGGCGGTAGTATACTTAACACCGAAAGTGTGATAAGAGACCTTGGGACACAGGTGGACAGTAGTCTCTCTTTTGATAATCACATTGTCACAGTAGTCAGGAATTCCTTCTACATGGCACACCTCATTACAAAAGGTTTCTCATCCAGAAAAAAAGAGGTCATTGTTCCCCTCTACTCATCACTCATTGGACCCATTATAGAGTACAACACCCCTTTTGGTATGTACCTCACAAGACATCTACAACAACTGGAAAGGCCACAGAAGTACCTCACAAAGAGGATTACCGGCCTCAAACAGATGCCCTATGCAGACCGTCTCAAAAAACTGCAGCTTTACTCCATCATATATCACCTACTCAGAGGTGATCTTTGCCTAACATATAAAGCTATGTCAAACCCAGAGCTGTTGGACATGCTCCACTTAAAGAAATCCCAATCCCTCTGAGCTACATGCTCTAGGGACCTAAACCTTGTCACCACAATAAACAGAACATGCCAGAGTTCCTGTCCCATAAACTTCCCATACTCTGGAATAAACTACCTATTTATATCAAACAAAGCTCCTCATTAGCACTCTTCAAGAAAAATCTTGATGATTGGATGGGAAATAGGAAATTCACCTCGGGATCACCTCTGTGGCTCTGCTCGACAGTGGCACAGGAAAATAATTTTCTTGGGTGGCAAAAGCCAGGGTACCTTTTTGGCTGGGCTTGTATAGGCCCCAGGGCCAGTAGCCTAGTACCTACCTATGAACCTCAGGAAAGTTCTGGACAGAGCATGTGAAGTGAATTTAAAGCTCAATCCTCTGAAGTGCAAATTCATACTACCAGAACTTACTTATGTAGGATATTTATTAACCATTAATGGCTTAAGACCATATCCTTCTAAACAAGCAGACATTCTTGAAATGCCAGCTCCAGACAATGTTCAAGCCCTACAGAGTTTTCTTGGTATGGTTAACTATTTTGGCAAATTTATTTTTGACTTTAGTAAGTTTTTATTTATTTTATTTTTTATTTTATTTTAAATTTGTTGACCGGGAGTGTCCGACTGGACGTAGGTCCATTTTCAGCGGAGGCCCGGAGAGAAAAGCTCCACAGTAAAATAGACAGTAGTTACATTGGATTACATAGCGATTAACAATTTAACATTGCAATTACTTACAACATATTTACAGATGAAGAACATAGTACATCAGTAGACAACTAGAATCTTTATCTGTGAAGTACATAACAGACATTAACAAATGTTACAATGAGAAGTTCCTGCTGTATAATAAGTACTAGGCTTATGAGCATCTGAGCTTGCTATAATCATGGTAGGTAGTGGAGTGGAGAGAAAGGTAGTGGTTGGATGGGGTGGATGATATTAGAGTGGGAGTTGCAAGGGCATAGCCAGCATGTTTTAGGTGCGCTTTTAGTAAAGTTTTGAAGTGGGTGCATGATGGTACGGAGGTAATTGTGGGTGGGAGTGAGTTCCATAATTTGGCTATGGCGCAAGAGAATAGTGCTTCACCAGCAGAGTTATTGGCTTTAGTGATCTGCAAGTGATTTTTGTTGCTGGATCTTAGTGGTCTGGTGGTGCGATAGGGTTGGAGTAGATTCTGGAGGGATGGGACATTTAGTGGATGGTTTACTAGTTTGTGGGCGAGTGAGAGTTGATACCACTGAAGGAGGTGAGGGAGTTCAAGCCAGCCCGGTTCAGCAAGTGAGAGACAGTGGTGACTATGGTAGGATGCCCCTGTGGCGAATTTGGCGATTTTGTTGTAGCAGGTCTCTAGCTTGTTTAGATCACATTGCCTTAGGTTGGTGTGTATTAGAGAGGCATAAAGTAAGGTGGAGATAAGGTGGGAATTTGAGGGTCCGCCTTTGTGGAGGGGAATTATATGTGATACTTTCCACAGTGTGAGAACGTAACTTTCTGACAGAGATCAGTTAATCAAGATGGATACTGGGTAGGCCAGAGCATCAGCTGCGATTTGTAGGTATTCACTTGGGAGGTTGTCTGCTGCTAATTTGGTGGGTTTAAGTTTATTTAAGAGTTTTTTTTATGTTGGAGGTAGGTACAGGAGAAAAAGAGAAGGCAGTGGGAAGATTACTAGTTGAAGGTGTGGGTTGGAGGGGAGGGGGGGTTGTGTTGTTTAGCTAGTGATAGTATGGTTTGGGTGAAGTGTGTGTTGAATGAGGTAGCAATATTTTCTGAGGAGTGAGGGATGTTAGGAGGAGGGCTACTGACTTTACCTGGGTGGAGGATTGAGTTTATGGAGGACCAGAATTGTTTGGGGCTGTGTTGTGAGTAGTCTAGGGCAGACTGGTAGTATTGGAATTTGTCCTGTTTTATTAGCTTTTTGACTCTATTGCGTAGTTCTAGGAATTTCTGTCTAGCTGAGGGGGGTTTGGTTTTGTGCCAGTGCTCCCAGGTTTTATCCCTGTTTTTCATAGCCATGGGGAGGGTTGTGCTTTGGTTCTGGAAAATCTTATGGGGGCAAGGTAATTAAGGATGTTCAGGAAAGTAGTATTAAAAAATTCAACTGCGTCATCTAGACTGAGATACTTTAGAGGATGCCAGTTACATTCTTTGAGGGATGAGATGAATGTGAGTGGGTTAAAGTTTAGTTTTTTATGTATTTGATGGTAGATGACAGGTTTAGCTTGGTATAAGTATTTTTTGAGTAGGAATGTTGGGGAGTGATCACTGAGGCTATCTGATAAGCAGCCTGCTATATATGACTGGGGGCTCTTACTGACTAGTATCCAGTCCAGGGCAGTCTGCTTGCTGGAGTTTTTATTTATTCTGGTTGGCGACTGGACTAGTTGGGTGAAGCCATGAAGGTTTACATGATGGGTTGGATGGTTGCCAGAACAGGATTGGCAGTCAATACTGAAATCACCTAAGATGATAGTTTCTTGGGGGAGATGGTGGGTAGACCAGCTGAGGAGGTTTTCTAGTGGAGGGATGTTTTGGCCAGGTGGGAAGTAGCATCCGATTATGTTGATGGTTTTGTTTTGGTTAATTTTGAGATTGGTATATATTATTTCTTCATTGCCTATTTGTGGAGATGATGATTTTAAGATCTGGATGTTTAGATGCTGTTTAAATATTATAGCTACACCACCTCCTTTTTTGTTTAGCCGGTCTACTCTTAGTATGCCATGACCTGTAGGGAGTATTTGCTCACTGGTAATGTGAGGTTTTAGCCAGGTTTCTGTCAGGATGACTATATCTGGGGAGTACAAGTCTGTGGTAGCATGGAGTTCATGGACTTTGTTGGATGTACTTCTAATATTTAGGCTTAGTAGTAGGAAGTCACTTGGCTTTCTATTGGCTGTAATATGGGAGAAGTTGTGGTTTCTAGTCTGATTATGAGGATTGGGGTTGGAGATGGTAGGGCCAGGGTTGGGGTGGATGTCTCCACTTAGGGCTAGTTTTGATATGCATGAGATTATTAGTTTTCTCAGTTTTTGAATGTGTTTGTTTATAAGGGAAACTTTATGATTGTGCTCTGTGGGTAGTAGGTATGGTGGGAAGGTTACTATGTTAAGTTGTACGGATGTTTTATGTTTGAGTAATATAGTTGGTAGAATATGTGGGGGGTGCATAGGGATGGTTCTTGAGTTGGTGGGAGGGGAGCTGAGTGAGGGTGAGACATTAGTAGTGGTGTGAGTAGTAGTACAGTGGTAGTGGTCGAGTGGGGGAATGATGGAGCTTTGGTAGGATGTAAGATATGCAAGGAGAGTGCATGCAGTGAGCATAGGAAAGGTATGCTTGTACATGTTACTTGAGGAGGTGTGATAGTAAAGGGAAGATGGAGGAGGTAGTGTTGGGTTAGCACTGTGGTTGGCTATTGGAAAGATGGGAGGGGTTTGAGTGCAATAAAGGTGGGCCCACTGGGGGCGGGAGGGAATAGGGGGCAGGGTGGGGAGCAAAGCGGGTAGAGACCCTGTTAGTTGCTCATATGAGGGGGCTGGAAACAATCACAAAGCAAAGGCAAGTATGTGTTAAGAAACAATCACAATTGACCAAGAACTGCTCTGCAACTGTAAGTCATTTCTTAATTTCTCAGGTGGAAAAACAGGATAACCTTGTATCAGTAGGCTACTGTGGTCATAGTTTAAATTAACAAACACAGAGTATTGATCGGTTATGGATACTATTTGCTAACAGAAGGGAATAAGAAAAAGTGGAAGATGTGTGTGTGTGTGTGTGTGTGTGTGTGTGTGTGTGTGTGTGTGTGTGTGTGTGTGGTGGGGGGGGGCTGCATACAAGCCAAAGCAGAGTGCTCTCCAGGGGAAAATAAATATTGGCTCAAACACACATACTCAAAGTTAACTGTAGCTGTTTGCAGACAGTTCAGACCCGGACTGCGCTTTTCCTACAAGAATGTTAAAGGTGGTACCACAGTTGAATACTTAAGAGTGGTGTTAGGTCTAGAAAAGAAGAGTACAGAGAGGAGTAAGCACTTTTGAGATGGTAAATATATATTATAAAGATTATAAAAAACACACTGAGCAAATAGCTACTGCATGCAGGACAATGTCCTGAACCAACTACTTAGTATATGCAGATACTGAGCCAATTGGAAGAACATTAGAAAAAAAAAACAGACAGTTATGCAGTCACAGATAAAAATATAGCGAGCAGCAATCTGTCATGGTTCTCTAATGTGATTCTATCCACCAGTAACAGCACAAATATATAGAAATAATTTAGACACTAGTATGAGCTGTCTACACACAACACAATTACATGAATAACATTAGTGAACAAGGTGCAGCTATGCAAATAGACCATACAATACTATTATACTAAAAACAACTTGGTGCATACAAACGCTAGCATGCCATAGTAACATCCAATAATAAAGCATAAATCATATTAGATGTCTAACACAATTCAACATAAACATATACAGTTGTAAAATGTCTAATACAATTCAACATAAATAGGCATTTACAGTTGTAAAACACTTACTGGAGACACTGAGCCTTCATGGGGCCCGTAGCAGAGTGGATTGTAGTTTTAAAAATGGTGCCTGCCACAGGTAATATTTATTAACTTTGGGATTGTCTTAAGGTAATAAACAGGGAAGGGGGAGGGGAGAACAAGGGTGTGAGCAGGCAGTTCTGTATACTGCTGCTAATGAGCCAAAGCAAAGACAAGTATGTGTTAAGAAACAATCACAATTGACCAAGGACTGCTCTGCAACTGTAAGTCATTTCTTAATTTCTCAGGTGGAAAAAAAGGATAACCTTGTATCAGTAGGCTACTGTGGTCATAGTTTAAATTAAGCGAAAAGATAGTGCCAGCATACTGTGACCTGAAAAACTTTATTAATAAATAAACAACAAAAAACAGACCGGTTTCAGCTGGACAATATCACAGCCTTCCTCAGTGCAAAGCAAATAAATCAATCATTATTGTTTAAATATACCCCTCTCAAAGCTCATTGGTTCTTGCCTAAAACTGTTCATTGAGACCAGGTGGAAATAATCCACCTAGTCTGACAATCCACTTCTTTTCTTTTGCATTTAAAATGGAATGCCAACCTGTCTTATTAGATCGATTCCCTCTTATAATGTCAATTACCATAAAAGAAAATTTGGCAGTAGTGTGTACCAATTGATGTTTATAAAGTGCATTATGGACCCTTTTGTTCTTGATGCTACTAATGTGTTCAGATATACGTAGTCTTAATGGACGGGAGGTTTGTCCAACATAAAAAGAGCCGCAATTGCATGTAGCCAAATACACCAGCCAATCACTGCTGCAATTGGCATAAAAATGGAGATCATAGACTACAGCACAGTTTCTGCTAGAAAATTGTTTTGACTTACATACATATTGACAATTGGTACAATGACCACAAGGAAAACAACCACACAGTGGTTCACCAGTCAATGTGGTCTAAAAAATTGTAAATCATTGTTCATGTTACTACGTTTGTAGTGATTGAAGCAGGAACTTGGTTTTTCCCTTTACGAAAAGAAAATAAACATCTTTCTGGAATGATACTAGCCATCACATAGTCACATTGCAGAATATTCCAGTGTCTATGCACACTTTGAATCAATGTGTCCGAATTCCTAGCATAGGTAGTTACAAATCTTATAGGTTGTGCTGCTGTGACTGTATGATCCTTATAGGTCAAAAGTTCCTGCCTATCCAATGAATTAACATGATTACTGGCCTTTAACACATCTCCCATACTATAGCTCCGGGATTTGAGTCTCCTAGTTAAATCCCACTTTTCTTGCTGGAAGGAAGAATCTTGAGAACAGATACGCTTCATGCAAATGAATTGTGATTTTGGAATATTACGTGCAGTATGTGGTGGGTGAAAACTGGAGGCATGGAGGATGGTGTTATACTGGGGGTACTTCCTAAATACTGCAGTACCTAATGCATGATCAGGTAACCTGTTTATTAATACATCCAGAAATGTGATGATATTCAAATCATAATGTACAGTAAACTCTAGCCCCCATATATTGTTTTTCAAATAGGATGGGGAATGTTGGTGTATAGGGCATTTACATCTAATGTGCAAAGTCTTGAGATGTTTAGTGAGGTTTAAAGACAGTGGCTCGGTAATGTACCCTTTCCCAGATACAATCGGTCTACCAGGTGGATTCACAGGGTCCTTGTGAATTTTGGGTAGGAAATAAATATACTGAACTGCCGAATCTTGAATCATAAGCTGATGCATAGTCTCATTAGTAATAATAGCTTCATTCCTGGCCAAAACCAAGAACTCATCAATCTGTTTTTTAAACCTGAAAGTAGGGTCAATGGGCATTACCAAACCACTGTCTTTATACCTCACTAAACATCTCAAGTCTTTGTTATACGTAGTACGATCACGACTACAGGACACCACCAACTTTCTACAGATTATTTCAGATACTCAGCTTGAACCTGGGTGGTTTATGTGCACATTAGATGTAAGTGCCCTATACACCAACATTCCCCATCAAGCAGGTTTGGATGCATTGGCCTATTGGCTTGAGGTGGTGGGTCTATATCAATCAGATTTCAATTCCTTTTTGGTGGGTTTAGCAAAACATGTTCTTAATAATAATGTCTTCTATTATAAAGACAACTGTTATTGGCAAACAAAAGGCACAGCAATGGGGGCATCTTTTGCCCCTATATATGTGGATTTATTTATGGCCTATGTTGAAAAACACATTATCTATGATTGCCAAAACAATGTCTTTAATGAATATATCGATATTTGGAGACATTATTTGGATGATTGTTGGATGGTATGGAAGGGTGAGGAATACCAACTTATGGATTTTATATCCTATTTGAACAACATTATATGAGGGCTAGAGTTTACTGTACATTATGATTTGAATACCATCACATTTCTGGATGTATTAATAAACAGGTTACCTGATCATACAGTAGGTACTGCAGTATTTAGGAAGTACCCCCAGTATAACACCATTCTCCATGCCTCCAGTTTTCACCCACCACATATTGCACGTAATATTCCAAAATCACAATTCATTCGCACGAAGCGTATCTGTTCTCAAGATTCTTCCTTCCAGCAAGAAAAGTGGGATTTAACTAGGAGATTCAAATCCCGGGGCTATAGTATGGGAGATGTGTTAAAGGCCAGTAATCATGTTAATTAATTGGATAGGCAGGAACTTTTGACCTATAAGGATCATACAGTCACAGCAGCACAACCTATAAGATTTGTAACTACCTATGCTAGGAATTCGGACACATTGATTCAAAGTGTGCATAGATACTAGAATATTCTGCAATGTGACTATGAGTTGGCTAGTATCATTCCAGAAAGATTATTATTATTATTTTCTTTTTGTAAAGGGAAAAACCTATGTTCCTGCTTCAATCACTACAAATGTAGTAACATGAACAATGATTTACAATTTTTTCAGACCACATTGACTGGTGAACCACTGTGTGGTTGTTTTCCTTGTAGTCATTGTACCAATTGTCAATATGTATGTAAGTCAAAACAATTTTCTAGCAGAAACTGTGCTGTAGTCTATGATCTCCATTTTTATGCCAATTGCAGCAGTGATTGGCTGGTATATTTGGCTACATGCAATTGCGGCTCTTTTTATGTTGGACAAACCTCCCATCCATTAAGACTACGTATATCTGAACACATTAGTAGCATCAAGAACAAAAGGGTCCATAATGCACTTTATAAACATCAATTGGTACACACTACTGCCAAATTTTCTTTTATGGTAATTGACATTATAAGAGGGAATCGATCTAATAAGACAGGTTGGCATTCCATTTTAAATGCAAAAGAAAAGAAGTGGATTGTCAGACTAGGTGGATTATTTCCACCTGGTCACAATGAACAGTTTTAGGCAAGAACCAATGAGCTTTGAGAGGGGTATATTTAAACAACAATGATTGATTTATTTGCTTTACACTGAGGAAGGCTGTGATATTGTCCAGCCGAAACCGGTCTGTTTTTTGTTGTTTATTTATTAATAAAGTTTTTCAGGTCACAGTATGCTGGCTCTATCTTTTCGCTTGATTTGATTTATTGGTTTGAGACGTGCATTTGCCTTCATGCAGGAGGCTTTCTTTGGATGTTGCATAGTTTAAATTAAACACAGAGTATTGATCAGTTATGGATACTATTTGCTAACAGAAGGGAATAAGAAAAAGTGGAAGATGTGTGTGTGTGTGTGTGTGTGTGTGTGTGTGTGTGTGTGTGTGTGTGTGTGTGTGTGTGTGTGTGTGTGTGTGTGTGTGTGTGGTGGTGGTGGTGGGGGGGGGGCTGCTTACAAGCCAAAGCAGAGTGCTCTCCAAGGGAAAATTAATATTGGCTCAAACAGGTAGACACATACTCAAAGTTAACTGTAGCTTTTTGCAGACAGTTCAGACCTGGACTGTGCTTTTCCTACAAGAATGTTAAAGTTATTAGCACCTTTAAGAGAGCTGACACATAAAAATGTTGTATGATCATGGTTAGAACAACATCAGAGAGCATTTGATAACCTCAAACCACAAATTGCTAACCTGCTTACATTAAGATACTAGGATGTCCACAAACCAATAGTTCTTTCCTGTGACACTTCAAAGTTTGGTCTTGGTGCAGTCATTCTTCAAGAATGCAGGCCTTTTGCCTATGCATCTAGAACTCTTACCCAAACTGAGATGCAGTATGCTCAAATTGAGAAGGAACGTTTGGCAACTGTGTTCACATGTTCGAAGTTCCATGATTATATTTATGGCCGAGTTATCCAAATAGAAACTGACCATCAACCTCTAGTCACTATTTATGCATTCAGCTCCAGCAAGACTACAAAGAATGATGGTGAAATTGTAAAAGTATAATTTCAAAATGGTCTATACAAAGGATAAACTTCTTTATCTGGCTGATACTTTATCCAGATCACCCAGAAATACCACAGCACAGCTTGATGCAGGGAATTTTGACTTTGACATCATGGACGTGTATAATTTTTCTACCATGAGACTTGATGAACTGAGATATTATACAAAGACTGATCCTATTTTGCAAAAGCTAAACCACTTCATTAATGCAGGATGGCCATCAAAGCAATCCTGTGTACTGCCAGAAGTACAACCTTACTTTCCTCACAGAGATGAGATGCTGATGGAAGTTGGTATCATTTTCAAAAATCCAAAAGTTGTTGTTCCTACTTCCTTACAAAGTGAATACATTCAGATTGTGCATCATGGCCACCCAAGTTCTGATTCTACCAAAAGAAGGGCAAAAGGACTATTATTTTGGCTTTCTCCAGTGAAGGACATTGATAAAGTACTTTGTTCTTGTTCAGTGTGCAACAGTACTAAGCCGCATTTGCAAAAAGAGCCACCAGCTAAGCCAAATTCCTGAATTACCTTGGTCAACTGTAGCAACTGTCATATTTGAGTGGAACAATCAACATTACCTAGTTGGTAGACTCTTATTAGAACTGGTTTGAGATCAATTTGCTACCTAACCTAATGTCCAATGTTGTTGTTACTAAAATGAAACATCATTTCTCATTCCATGGTTGTCCGCACAAAGTTATTTTTGACAATGGTTCTCAGTTTACCAGTCAATTGTTTCAAAGATTTGCTAAAGAGTGTGACTTTATCCATATTATTAGCAGTCCTGAATATCCACAGTCAAACGGCTTTGGTGAACATGCATTACAGAGTGCAAAGCAATTACTAGACAGGTCAAAGTGTGACAATACTGATATCTTCTTGAATTTACTTAATCTTAGAAATATACCCCGTGACAACCTACTTAGCTCACCTGCTCAAAGACTTCTATCGAGGCAAACCAGAACAACCTTGCCTATCAGTTCTTGTTTGTTGGTGTTTATGCTAAAATCAGCAGAACAATCAAAGCCCACTTTTTTAAGAAGCATTCTTCTCAGAAGTTTAGCTATGGTAAAAGGAGCAGATTTCTTCATCCATTAAAAGGAAAGACCATAAGGATGCAATGGCAAAGGCTTTGATCAAATTGGTCAAGTGAGAGGTATATGTGCCAGACTGAGATCCTACTTAGTGGAATTCAGGGTATAGAGTACAGGAGAAACTGCAGACAACTTTTTCCTGTATCAGAAACAATATTGCAGTGTTGCACTTGTGATACAGACTCTGGATCTCAGAGCAACCCTGACAATGTTTGTACCAAAAAACATGTCACAGTATCCATTCCTGTTCCTGATGAGGTCTCAGTTGTCCCCGAAGTTGAACATTCCTTGAAGACAGTCTCCATTGCTAGATCCAATTCTGACTTGTAGGTTACAACAATTAGGTTACATTTCTAGACCTAGTGCAAAATGCACAGCAGCCTGGACGTGATTGTTTTATATGTGCCTGATTTTCTATGATTGTACTGTATGTCAGATAATTAGTCTTGTATAACTGCATGTCAAAACATCATTTTTGTAAATTGAATGTCATTGAATACTGTCATTTTGTATATGGATCATTTCTCAAAGAGGGAGGATGTAGATCAGAGAATGTGTATGCACCTTTAAGAAGCATTTCCTGATGTAGCACATGCACATAAATAGTGAGCATGTGCAGTCAGCAGTTCCATTTTGAGAGAACAGCCAGAGTGTTAACATGTATGGGTGTGGTAGAGCGTCTGTTTATAAGTTTATTTAAGTTTAAATTACAAAGCTACATTTCTTTTTTCTCAATTTTTTTATTTTTTAAATACGGTTGAATAAATTCCATAGTATTTGTATATAACATCTTAAATAACTGTGTACACTATTTACATCAGCCTGACACTATAACAGAGCTCAATATATACAATTACTTTATAGGTATAACAATCCCCTTATCAGAGTGTATCTCTTCAATTATTGTAAAGTGTCAATCAATGATAAGACTTTTTCCATGGATTGTAAATAAATGGCTTAGGATGAATCCTTAATTCTTTAATTTTAATTTCCAACAATACGGCGGTCTTTAGTAGGCTGTAGAAGTCTTCCAAAGTTGGTATTGTTTTTGTATTCCATCTTCTTGTTATACACTTCTTTGAGATTGCAAGTATTGTCCAAACTAGATGCATATTTGACTCATTCAAATGAGGACCTTCATACACATTTAATAATACTAGAGCTTGAAATAAGTTAAATGATTCATTAAATAAAGCTTGTAAAAAGTTTTTAATACCATTCCAAAATGGCTTAATTTTAACACAGTCAAAAAAATGTGATTCCAATCTGCATTGTATATTTGCTCACACCTCCAACATATTGCCTTTGTGGAAGAATTAATTTTAGTAATTCTATTTGGAGTTAAGAATACTCTGTGCAAGCATTTCCAATTAAAAACTTTCCAGTATTGTGTAAAGGATGTATGTTTTATTGAAAATAAAATATTTGATTTAATTTCTTCACTTAGCTGTAATAAGTGTCCTTTCGTTATATAATTCCAATATGAGGATTTGGATGTCGTTTTAAAATTTATCAGTATCTTGTAAAATTTTGAAATACTATTTCCCATGTCATAATCATTATATATGATTTCATATAGGTATTTCATAAGTTTAGGTATTTCTTTAAATGAAAAATTACTAATTATTCTGCATAAATCTTGCGAGTACATCAAAATGCTTTGCATAGTTAGCCAATTTTGTTGTGGAATTTTGTATGTTGTTTCTATTGTCTGCATATCCAGAACTTTTAGTTCTTTGATACATTGAAACCAACAAATAAATCCTTTCTGTTCCCAGGAATTAATTATTTCTCTGTATATTTTATGTGGATAGCTCTTTGTAACTATGAATGTAGTTAAAAGATCAAACCAGATTTTTAAATCTATATTTGCATTAATACGTTTCCTAAATGAGTCAATGTAATAATTAATCATACAAGTTTTAGTGGGCTTAGTTATATTATATTGCATGCTAATACAGAATATGTGCCATGGTAAATTGTTTTTATCTGTTATTTGAATTTTTTTTAAATCAAATTCATTTACTGATATTACAGTTAGTAATTCTTTCCAATTTGCAGAATAATTTGGACTTATCCAATCTGAGATTGTTTTAGATATTGATGGTTTTATATATATGTTTCTATTTCAGGAAAGTTTAATACTCCCTGTTTCCATGGTCTGATATGTATTAAATCTAGTCTGTTTCTTTTGGGAAACCATACAAATTGTATTACGCATGAGTTTATTTCTTTGAGTATATTCCTTTTTGGTAACAGTTGTATTGCCAAAGCTATATAAAATCTTGGGTAGTAAAACCATTTTTATTAACTGCAGTCTATCTTCAAATGTTAACATTATTTTGTTCCACTTTTCCACAGATATTTTAATTGTATTGATGATATTATTGTAGTTTTTTAGACTAATTCATTATTATCCTTGCATAACTCCATTCCTGGATATTTTAAGGTAGATTCTTGTTTCCCTATAATGTGGTTCCCCTCTGTCTGCTATTCTTTCTTTTTTTATTTAAAAATACAAATTTTGATTTTGATTTATTGAAATGGAGTCCTAAAGTCCTATAAAATATGTCAATTAAAATATATAATTCTTTTGATGTCTCTTTTGTATTGGATAATCTTAATAATATGTCATCAGCAAAGAGCATTACTTTAGAATTGTGTTGTTCATAAACATCCACTCCTTGATTTTTGTATTATGTATTGAATCTGCCAATATTTCACTAGCCAAAGCAAATAAAATCAGTAACATAGGACATTCTTATTTAGTACCCTTTTTATATGTATAGATTCAGAGGTGAAAGGACCTAGCTTAACATGCACTAAGTTATCTGTATATATATTCTTTAGTAGATGAACAAAGGAAGGAGGAAATTTAAATACCACCAGAATTTTAATCAATAGTCCCAATTTGGGGAATCAAAGGCTTTCTCTATATACAAGCCAATTATGAGTGTTTCTTTATTTTCTTTATTAATATAATCTGTAGGAGAAATTATCCTTTTAATATTGTCATGTATGTGTCTATGAGATGTAAATCCAGTTTGATCATTATTTATTGTTTTGGATAGTGTTATTTTCATTCTGTTTGTTAATATTGTCATAGATATCTTATAGTCATTATTTAATAACTATATAGGTCTATATGAGGTACAGAGGTTTGTGGATGTGTTTTCCTTTAGGATTGGTGTAATTAAGGAATATCTCCAAAAGGGTGGTATTAAAGTTTGTGACTGGATTTCTAATAGAGTTTTATGGAAGAGGTGTAGTATCTTTGAAGGAAAACATTTATATATTTCCATAATTATGCCATCTATACCTGGAGCATTATTATTTTTACCCTGTTTTTTTGTATCTGTAATTTATTTGTAGCATATGGCTGCTTGCAGATCTAGTTTTATTTTTTCTGGTATTTTTTTATATTACAACATTTTTCATCTAGATTTAATTTATCTATATGCAGATTTTCTTTTGGAAATGTTCCATATAGTGATTTCTATAGGCATCAAGAACGTCACCCATATCCAAGACATTTTTTCCTTTCTTTTCATGGAAGATGCTTTTAATGTTATTAGCTTTTGATTGTATTTTGATTCTTGTGGATAAATTATATATATATATTTGAGAGAAGTGTCCAAGGTATTCATTTTTAGTTTTCCTAATGCTAATCTAGTGTATGTGTTAGAATTTCATTGTATTTATTCTTTAACACTTATACTTTCTTTTTCATCTCCAAATGATTTTGATTTTTTTTCATCTTTTACCGACAAAAGTTTGGATTGTCGATCTAATAATTCAGAATCCAATTCTCTGATTTGTCTTATACCAAGTTAGGGTTTTACCACATATGTAAGCTTTTAATGAGTCCCATATCATTATTTTGTTTATCTCTATGGTGTAATTAATATCTAAGAAGAACTGTAATTCAGATAATAACCAGGGTTTAAACTCTTTAATTTTAGTTATATATGCTGGAATTCTGGGGTTAAAGATTAATGGTTTGTAGTATCAATGAACTGTGGTCTGAAAAGGGGCAGGGAGTGACTGAGAAATTAATGATTTTAGAGTGTAAGTCATGGGCAGCAAATATTTTATCTGTCTAGTTTGGGTACCAAATCTGTGATCTTGGTGGGAAAACAGCAAAGATTTATCTTTTTTAAATTTGAAAGTATCTATAAGATAAAATGATTCTACACACTTGTTTAAAGTGTTTGATACAGCAGATGTACACAGCAGTCTTTTATTTGTAGTTTTAAAAATATCAAATATACAGTTAAAATCTCCTCCTAATATTAAGTTGCCTTTATAATTACTGGAATGAAATCCAAATATTTTTTAACAGTTCCTGATCCAATGCCTGGGAACCAGTGTAGATTGGCTAGAGTCCATATTCTGTTATTATATTTAACTATTACTAATGCCATAAGGTCTTCTTTATCTTCATACTTATAAATGATTTCAGGGTTAATCACATTTATTTCAATAAAATTGTTACCCCTTTTGTCTTTGTCTTATAAGTGGATTGTTCCAATATCATATATTCCTTAAGATTCCATTTGTAATTGTTATTTGTTTCGAAATGACTTTCTTGAAGGAAGACAATTTGTGCTTTGTTCAGTTTTAAATATTTCAACAGATTTGATCTCTTGCTAGGATTGTTTAAGCCATTGGTATTTAAAGATAATAAAGTTAAATCCATCTTAAGTTATTTAGACTATGTATTTTTTGCTTTATTGTGACTATTAAACATTTTCCTCTGATAACTATAAAGTATACGTTTGACCTTTTAAAGGAAATTATCAGTTTTATACTTTGAGTTTTACCAATAAAGTAATGTTTTAGTCAGGCATACTAAAAATGATTTTGTGAAATAAATTTAAATTAATAAATGTTAACAAAACTAAGCCCCGCACTACCTATGGAATAACAATTATTCCTAATCTGATAGATAAACCTAAATCCATCAGATTATCACTCATACCTTGATAATCTAGAACATCTGAGCTCCATAAATTAAAGTATCATATGGAGAATATTTGTAATAGGAATAAAGAATGTTTATATTATTCTGAACAGATATAGTACTCTTGTAGATTAGACAGAATTCTAATTCAATATAAATGTCAACTTATTGTATAAGCAATTAATATTTACATGAAAGGTAGATGACAAGGAATTCAGTCATAGTAAAGTAGGATGTATAATATATAAAACCTCAGGAAAAGATTATAGCACACATTTATTTAACATATTCACCCTTATTGAAGTATTTCAAAACTTATTACTTAATATAAATAGATGGTAATAATATTTATACCTAATGTTTATAATGCAATGTATTTTACTGGATATATCAGAAGTTATATTTCATTGTTTACCAGCATTTAAGTAATCACTTTTTTGCTAACCTACTTAAAGCATCAAGTTTGTTTTATGCAAACATTGATGAAAGTTAGTGCATTTTAATTATCAGTGCATCCCTCTTCCCCCCATTTCCTACACTTCTTACACATAAGAATTTTCATGGCTGTCATTTCTTATTATAAAATGAGAGAAATTATAGGTTAAAAACAAAAAATTCACTTATTGTGATAAAGGATTACAAGTTCCCTGTCCATATTCATAAATTGCCATTTTATAGCATATACTGAAAGTCTTTAGATTTAAATGGCAGCATTATATTTTGTATAATCAGCAAAGGTTAAACTGAGTGATTATTGTCAATTTATTACTATTTGTTCAGAATGTGATAGTTACATTCCTAGTTCAGGCTTTTATTGCTTCCCTTGAACAACTTTGTCAGTTTGATGTCATGTATAATACATTAATTACCTTGGTAACAGCTTAAATATTATGTATGGTCAAGATGTGTTACAAGACCACAATTCAAGTTAAAGCACTTATATGACTTGTTATGCACATTTACCTATATGAGAAAATCATTATGCTTCCCTTTGATGTTCAATATAGTATATGTCATTTATGACAAGTTAAAACAATAGTGTTATTATACTTAAGCCCACATTATTAGACTGTCTATTGTCAATGTAATATTATTTGTTCAGAATATGATTGTTACATTCTGTGACATTTTAAGTTCAGGCTTCTATTGTTTCTCTTGAACAACTTTGTCAGTTTGATGTCATGTATAAAACATTAGTTACCTTGGTAACCGCTTAAGTATTATATATGGTCAAGATGGGTTACAGAAACTCCAATTCAAGTTAAAGCAATTACATGACTTGTTATGCATATTTACTTATATAAAAAAATCATCATGCTTCCCCTTGATGTTCAATGTAGTGTATGTCATTTATGACAAGTTTAGACAGTAGTGTTATTATACACAAGCCCATGTTATTAAATCCTGTCTTTAATATCTAAATTCAGCAGACTGCATCATCTTGTATAACGATTATATATTTTATGTCTAGATTTACTAAAATCATACATCACATAACGCGTGTGTGTATCTGTGTGTCTGTGTGTGTGTGTGTGTGTGTGTGTGTGTGTTTGTGTGTTTTATCAAGAATCAACTTAATGAGCTAAACAAAGTGCCATCAGTATGTGCACATGTGGTTTAAAACAGCTTTTTTATTATATATATGTTTTTAAACCAAAAACTTTGTTGCCGAGAATCATCTCGGAGGCTCCTCAGAGCCATTAAGCATTATTATCACTCTCTCTCCGTTGCCATAGCAACCTGGGAACATCTGTTTCTGTTAATGTGTCTGTGTACTGCATACCAGAGGCTCACAATGCACCTGAAGCAAATCTTCACTTCACTGCAACTTCAAGCTCCCTTTCAGCAAGGCACCAGCCAGGAAAACAACAGAGAGCAAACAGATAAAAAAAAAAAAAAAAAAACTCCCAACAAGCCGCCATAACAAGAGACAACACACTCCTCTAGCCCTCCCACCTCCCACTTAGCAGATGTACAAACTATTCTCTGCCAAAATATCCCAAATCACAGTTCTATCCACTCTTTTCCCCTGGATCCAGGCTAAAGCACCAAATGTCTCTTCCTAATACACAAGCATCAGTAAACCTCGATCACAAGCCACAACCCACAGCTTTCCAGAGACGAAAACGGCAACATATAACAGCTGCCGGACACAGCTGCATCCACATACACCATGTCAGACTTAATCAAACGGCACTCAAAACTATAATACCTGCCATAATTGATATTAATTATGTTTAGAAAGAATAATTAGAAAGAATAATAATGACATTTGGGGTTAGGAGGGTGGCCTAATGGTTAAGGTATTTGCCTTACAAACACAAGTTGCAGAGTTCAAGTCTCACAACGGATAATTGGCTAGGCTTAAAATGACTCGCAAGGGCAGTTAGCCTAGTACTAATCTATGAACCTATGAACCTATTTTTACTAGCTGCCAGACATGGCTGCATCCATGCACACCATATCAGGATTAATCAAACAGCACTAGAAGCTATGATACCTGCCATAATTAATATTAACTATGTTTAGACAAAATAATAATGACATTTATACTAGCTTCCAGACACAGCTGCATCCATGCACACCATATCAGGAATGATCAAACAGCACTCATAGCTGTGATGCCAGCCATAATTGATATTAACTATATTTAGACAGAACAATGACATTTGTACTAAAAGCTTGCTACTATTATTCAACCAGTATATACATGGCATTTCTAAATCACACTTTAATCTGAAGAAGGCATTAGTCTCCATGACAGCATTTTTTTTTCAAAACACTCTACTGTTACTACTGTTATATATGATGTTAATTTGTTACATTTCAGTCTGAACTCTAATGAATGGTACCTCGTTGAATTAGTTAATTAATTATTTAAATTATTATAAGTAAAAGCAATGAAAGATGAACAAGAATTCAAGTAGGGGAATAGAAACTTCTATATTTATATTATATGTTGCTTTGTTTGTCTTATATATACTGTAAATAGTAACCCATCTTGGCCTACCTTTGTTTTTGAAGAATTACTGGACTCTTTGAACATTCTGAATAGATCATTACTGTTTCTCAGTTGTTTTTTGATACTTTGAGAGATGTGGTTGTAAGAGCTATTTTTTGGGGACAGCTATCTTGGAATCAGTTTTTTGTTACTTCTTTCAAGCATAAGTCCAAGGATTTGTTTCTTTTATTCTTTTAAGAGTAGGGGCCATCCATTCAATTTATTCTGGGATAGACACTATGCTATTGTTTTTGATGAATAAAGTAGCTTCTTTTAAGTCATTAAAGGTTCTCATCTCATTGGCAAAAAGTATTTTTATCTTGGCTGGAAAGGCCAGCTGTGCTTTAATGTTGTTTTGTTTCAACAGTTTTATTATTGGCCAGACTTTTTTCCTTTGTTCTAGTATTCTAGAAGAATAATCATTGTCAAATCTTATTAGGCTTTGATTGCATTTTAAGGGTCATTTTCTCCAAGCAGATTTTAAGATTAGTTCCTTCTTCAGAAAGAAATTTTATAACTATGGATTTAGGTGTAATATTTGTTGAGTTAGAAGCAGGTTTCCTCAGTGCTATATGTACCCTTTCAATCCCAAATGAATGTCTTTCTTTCAAGTCTAAAAATTCAGCAATCCAGGTTAAGAATGAAATAATGTCTTCTCCTTCATTGTTTTCAGGCAGACCAAAGATCCTTATGTTGTTTCTCCTTTCCCTGTTTTCTAAGTGATATATTTTGTTACGCAGCCATATATTCTGTTTAAGCAGAAATTCTTTTTGGAATTCTTCCTCTTTGAGTCTCCCTTCAATGTCATTTAGAGAAGTCTCTATATTTGCTATTTTTGTATGGTGTTGCTGTAATAGTTCCTTAAGAGTATCAGTCTGCTTTTTGAGAATTTAATTTTAGGTTTGTTAAGTCATTTTGAAAGCCATCCATCTTTAAAGATAGTTCCTGTAAGGTAGATGTCATCAACTGCAGTTCTTTTTTCAAAGCAGCATCCGGATGAGAATTCCTTGAGTTCATATTCAGTGACTCAATATATCTCCAAGTTACTTGACTGGACAAATTTTGTATATCTCCACCAAAATTGATATTTATGTAGTTTATAGGCTCATAAGTAGGTACTAGGTTATTAGCCCTAGGGCCTATAGAAGCCTAGACAAAAGATACCCTGGCTTTCGCCACCCAAGCAAATTATTTTCCTGTGCCACTGTCAAGCAGAGCCACAGAAGTGATCCCATCCAATCACCAAGATATTTCTTGAAAAGTGCTAATGAGGAGCTTTGCTTGATATAGATAGGTAGTTTGTTCCAGAGTATGGGAAGTCTCTGGGACAGGAATCTATCCCTCCAGCATGTTCTGTTTATTGTGGTGACAAGGTTTAGGTCCCTAGAGCGTGTAGCTCATAGGGATTGGGATTTCTTTAAGTGGGGCATGTCTAAAAGCTCTGGGTTTGACATAGCTTTGTGTGTAAGGCAGAGATCGTCTCTGAGTAGGCGATATGCGACGGAGTAAAGCTGCAGTTTTTTGAGACGGTCTGCGTAGGGCATCTGTTTGAGGCTGCTAACCCTCTTTGTGAGGTATTTCTGCGGCCTTTCCAGTTGTTGTAGATGTCTTGTGAGGTACATACCAAAGGGGGCATTGTACTCAATAATGGGTCTAATGAGTGACGAGTAGTGGGGAACAGTGACCTCTTTTTTCCTAGATGAGAAACCTTTTGTGATGAGGTGTGCCACATAGAAGGATTTCCTGACCACTGTGGCAATGTGATTATCAAAGGAGAGACTACTCTCCACCTGTGGCCCAAGATCTCTTATCACATTTTCAGCATTAAGTAGACTACCAGCTGTGTGGTTTTTCATGGGTACAGAGTTTTTGCCAAAGGGGATGACAATACACTTTTTGGCATTGAGCTTGAGGCCATGGCTTTGACATCAGGCATCTGTCTCAGTGAGGCCCTTTTGTAGGATGTCCACATCTTTTGGAGTTTTGATTATGGCTCCTAGTTTGCAGTCATCTGCGAACTTCATTAGCCAATGACCTTCTGTGTTAGCCTGTACTTCAGAGAAGTAGATACCAAACAGGAGAGGACCCAGGACTGAACCCTGTGATACTCCACTTGTCACTGGTCTGAAGCTGGATTTGGAGTCTGCTACTTTTACAGTGTGGGTTCTGTCAGTGAGCCAGTTGGCAACCCATCTTGTGACATGGGGTTTATATCTAATTTAGTGAGGTTATCTGTAATTCCAGAGTGGGGGTGGTGTTGAAAGCCTTGGCGAGATCTATATAGGCTGTGTGAACCACCTTACTCTCATCTATGGCTTTGGTGACTGCTTCAAAGAAGTCTAGCAGGTTTAGAAGACATGATCTGCCTTTTACAAACCCGAACTGGGTGGGGTCCTGAGTATGGAGATTACCAATGTCATTGTTTATTAGTTCCATGATGATACGTTCCATAACCTTGCAGACCAGGCTCATTAGGCTAATGGGGCGGTATTTTCCAGGGTCAGTAGTGGCTCCCCCTTTGTGGAGTGGGATAACCATCGATGTGTGTCATTCAGTGGGTACATAGCCTGAAGTGAGGCTATGACTGAACATGGTACTTAGGTGGGGTGCCAGTTTGTTCTGTAGTTCATGTAGAACACAGCCTGGGATGTTGTCAGGTCCCATGGATGCTGTGTTCTTGGCATTGGATAGTGTGTTTTTTACCTGTGCAGCCATGATTACAGGAACTTTGCATTATTCTGGTATAGAGATGGGCCCTTTAAGGGATGACAAGGGGGTAAAGTTAACACTGAACCTATTTGCCAGGATGTTGGCAATATCAGTTGGTTCTGTATATTTTGTGCCATTGTGCTATGGCTATTTTGTTTTCATAACTAGCTTTGGTGGATTTTATGAGGGATCTCATCTTCTTATTGAGGCTGACCAGGGAGTTTCCCCAATTATGGGATTTTACTCTTTTTTGCAACAGTTTCTTTCTTCTGTTGTAGAGTTTATTTATGGCAGGGGACCACCAGATTGGCTTTCTTTTTTTGGAGGATAGCATCTTATTTCTGTTAGGGATTGCACGATCCATGCACTTGTGTAAGTGCTTATAAAGTGCATTTGTGTAGGATTCAGCAGTCATACCTCTATTGTCCGTCAGCATGAGTGTTGTGAGGTTTGCCACTTCTGTTTTAAGAAGTGTGAAGTTGGCTTTGGAGAAATTTTTTACTGTGGTTTCCCTAATGAGGTGTGGGAGAGGGATGTGGATGTCTAGGGTGATTAGCTTGTTGTCGGATCTGACCAACGAGGAATTGACCTCTGGTGTGGAGCACCGGTTGCCCATGTTGGTAATAACCAGGTCTAGGATATTGCTGCCCCTGGTGGGGGTGTGAATAAGTTGATCCAAGGCATTGGAATTTATGAATCCCAGACAACGTTGAGCACAAGAGTTGGCACATGAGTAATTTTCCCAGTTAATGGTGGGGTAGTTGAAATCACCCATTATTAGGGTGTTAGGTTGTACCCTAATATTTTCCAGTGTATTAACAAATGAGGAGTTGGAATCCTGGGGCATGGTAGGGGATCTGTAGCAAGCTACAATTTGGATTGCGGTCTTGCCCAGAGTTAGTTGCACTTGGATAATCTCGGATGCATTATGCTGAGCAACTAGCCTGGAGGTGTGGATATCCTTAATGAATATGGACACGCCTCCACCTTTAGTGTTTCAGTCCAGGTTAGGTGGCCGAAAGGTGTGGTATGAATTATAGCCTGGTAATGCAGGGGTACTCTCTGGAGCCTTGAACCAGGTCTCTGTCACTGCACAGATGTCGATGTTCTCCATTTTAAGGAGTGCCTCGAGTTTAGTAGTTTATCTGTTTTGTAGTTTATCTATAGATTTCTGATGTTTTAAACTTGAAAATAATAACATTTTCCTGTATTATTATACTAGTTTATAGAGCTCTCAAAATTCACTGCTCTCAGTTAGCCATCTAGGCTCCACCTCAAAAAGCCTCATTTCTGATGTGTTTGTATGTAATAAAGCTGTTTGAACTGAACTCTCAAATGTTTGTCTGTTTCATCCTGACCAGACAAGTGACACCATCCACAACCAGTTCAGCACATAGCTGGGTATTTCCTTTTAGAATTTGGATGTAAATAAAGAAAGCCTTGTGATTATCCTCAGCTACAGAGGCTATTTTTACTTCATAATTAGCTTTGAGGGACGTTACAAGATTTCTAATTTGTTTGTTTAAGCTTGAGATAGACTTCTTCCTCTGCTGTCCCATTCCCTCTTGTTCTTGGACATTAGTTCCTATCTCTTGTTGTATAGACTGTTTATACTAGGGGTCCATCAGGGCGGCTTGTTATTTTCAGCAAGACTTGGTTTTAATCTGGTTAGGTACAGCCAGTTTTACACAACTGCTTAAGTGGTTATACAGGGCACTGGAGTACACCTCTGCATCATAGTCTTTATTTGCATTTGAGAGTGCTTTGAAGTTTCTTATACCATCAATTAGTGGAAGGGAAATTATCTCTGAAAAGTTCTTAAGCATTTTTGAGCTTGATATGTCTTAAAGTTACATTGAATGAGTCTGATTTATGGTCCAGTCTTACTAGGGAGGACATGACACAGGAGGGGTGCAATGCTCACCCATATTAATGAGTGCTACATCCAGGACATTTGAGTCTCTTGAGGGTGTGATGACTAGCTGTTCCACAGCATTTGCATTGATAAAGTCCAAGAACCTCTGAGGTTTGTGGTCATGTATGTTTGCCAGTCAGTGGTAGGATAATTAAAATCACCCATGAGTAAGGTGTTGGGCTGTATGGAAAGTGACACCAGTAAGCCCAGGTATGTGGTGTAGTTTTCCTGTTTCATAGTGGGGGACCAATATCTAGCTATGATGAGGTACGGGGCTTTGGTTATAGTTAAATAAATGGACATTTAAATGGACATGGAGTAGCTCAAGAGAGTCATACTGTTTGATCATTCTTGATGTGTGTACTTATCCTTAATAAAGATAGATATTCTTCCTCCATTGGTTTTTCTATGCTCCAGTTGTGGTCTGAACCTATGGTACATATTGTAGCCCTGCACTGCTGAGGTAAGCATCTTCCAAAGTAAAGAGTGCTTCCAAGAAGTGTAGTTTCTTGTTTAGACTACTAGCATTAATTAGCAGTACCTTAGGTTTATCTATAGAGGGTTTTGTTATGTTGGAAGATTGGTTATTTTGATACTGCCTAAAAAAGGTACAATACAGGTGGCTGGTGCCTTTGCCAGTATCTGAAAGACTAGAGGAGATAAGTACAGTACAAACCATCTCTGGCAAAGCAGCATGGCCTGTCGACCATGTCTTGCAAGGCTAACAAATATTGGATGCCCTAGGGCTGACACCAGAAGCTAAGCCAATTGTTAAAGTCACTCATGTTTTGTTTGTATTGTGGCATTATCCTTAGAGAAGGTAGAATGCTGCTTAAGGCTAGGCTTATACCTACCTCTGACTTATAATCTGATAGCTCAGTCATGTCTCTCTTTGTACAGTTCAGTGTGGTATGTCTAAACTCATTCACCCCAACATGGTCTATGACAGAGTCATACCAGTACTTGTGTTTGAGTGACTTGAGTGCTTTAGTGACTTGACAGATCCTGGTACCTGGCAGGTGGCTAACTGTAACCCACTCCTTATCCAGCTTGGTAAGGGAAACATCCATGTGCCTCACAATGGATTCACCTATAATCAATACATTAGGTTTTTTGCATTATGCCTTATTGGCTTATTTGCTGAGACTCTGGTGTATTTGTCATTAAGCAATGTGGTTGTTTTTGTATCATTTTATGTGTAATAGTTATCATTTGTGAGGTCTCTAATCTTTTGGTAAGTTACTACTCAGTACCTCCACATATGTGGGTTTATGTTTCATGTCCTTATCATGAAAAGTGTATGCTGACAATCTGTTTGTCATTCGATTTGTCCTTATGTGAAAGTCATTCCTCCAATTTCATAGTGTAATTACATCTCTCACATAAAGTATTTGTTTAAGGAGTAAGTGATTGTCAGTATATATGAGACAATTGCTACATTGCCTCAAGATTCCCACATCTATCAGGCTGGCCAGAGAGATAACAGCTTTACTATATGTTTTAATAAGGAACGGAATGGGACAGTTTGACAGGACTGTGCTTGTGGTGCTGAAACTACAAGAGGGATCTATACTTTGTGTAGGCTAAGGATGATCAATATAGGGAACGCTGCTCAGTGTGCTACTCAGTTGCTCCTAGAGCAGCTGAGAAGCTTGGAGGGGTTTCACTGACAACTGTTTAGGGGGAAAAAATAGTTTCTAGGCTTTTGTGTATATACAGGGCACTGATAACTGCCCTGAGGGATGTTCAGCACTGTGCAAACGTGAGGCTTAAATATAGCCAAAGAGAAACAAGTTTTAAGCAAACTACCAATTCAGGAAGTACAGAAAAAAACTTTCACCAGCAATCCCCAACTCAAACAGGTAAGATCAGCACACATCTACCACAAGGGTGCAGAAAAACTCCTTTTTAATGTATAATAGCTGATTTGGAGCCCACGTGTAACAAGTACAGCAACCCTACAACTAACAGATACAATGTAATACAGTGCAGGTAACTACTTAATACAACAACAGACAGTACTTTTTTTTGAAACTGCTAAAGTACAGTTGCAGTATATAATAGAAGTGTAAAAAATACTTAGAGCCCTGTTGTGTGCTTCCCAGCTCAGACAGATGAGGTAAGCACCTACTGCTACTAGACGAATAGTCCCAGTTCTCCTGATGTAAAAGCACAGTAAAGGAGAAAAATACTACCACAAACAAACTTAAAAGATACAAAATGCTACCCCAAACAGTCATAAAGATATGGATACAACCAAGTACTTTAAACAGCTTATAAAACTGTGATTATTCTATAAAAGTACTTCACTTTGTATAAATGAGCCAAGAACTACTCAACTGGGCAGAATGTATAAAGGCATTAAAAACAAGATAAGCTGATTAATAAGCCCTCTTGCCAATAAAACCATATGCAGAAATCAAAAGTGTTTCCCCAACCTAAACAGACCAGGCTACCTGCCACTGCAATATATGAAAAAATCCACTGACCTCTTGATATAAAAACAAGTGTTTGCTAGAGTACAATACATACTACTTTATCCATCAGCTAACAAAAAAAATGAATTCAGAGTAAGTAAATCAGTAGAACAATGAGATTCAAAATGCACTTTTTCAATATAAGCATAAGGAAAGGCAAATAAATAATTCAAGATATCAACCTACAGCAGTGTAGTAAGGGATGAGTTTGTTAAGCTCAATTTACAGTAGGGGACAGCAGCTTAAGCAGGGAATCATCAGTAATGCTTTTGTTTATTAAGGCTTGAAATCTTTTTTTTTAGCAAAGGCAAAGGCTTAGAAATTTACTGTATATTTAAGTATAACTCAAGAGACAATCTAACAAATGAAAAAGTATGTGTAATGTGTAGCCTAGATACTTTGTGTCTATCTCTAATATAGAACTAAAACTGCCAGGCCAAGCAAATTTCTTAAAATAGAAAACAAAATGCAGCAGGTAACACAAAAAGCAACTCTAGCAGCAAGTCACAGACAAAATAAAATACAGGTTTGCTTTTTTCACCCCACAGAAAAATACCAGCAGTGCTTTAATTTATGCAGGCTGGAAATCTTTTTTTGGAAAATGTAACAGACAAAAGAGACAGTGTTGCCAAAACATAATGCAGAACAGAATTTTGTGTTATGAGGAGAATCCAATGAAATCCAAGTATGATTAGCAGTGAAGGAAAAGACAGGACATAGAGACATGGAGGAAATTGCTCTATAGGAAGAGAATTATCTTAGGGCAGATCTGAATGATCTAAAAGAACTGGAAAGTATATTAAGACAGATTAAACAAAGGAAGTACAGTAGGTTTGTATGACACTGAATGTAATAAGAGTGATAAACTCAATGGGCACAGCAATTTTAATCATTAAGATTGATCTGTATGATATAATGGAAATCAAGTGATATACTATTGTACAGCTAAACTAGTAATAGATAAAGTTTTACCAAAAACTACAAAACTAAAAAACAAACAATGTAACACCTTGAATAATATCATAGAAACATTAAATACAAAAAGCTATAATACAATTATTATAAGGAATATCAATTCTAGAATAATACAGAAAAGGAAATATATAGGTACAATTAAAGCAAAGATGCAACATTAAAACTGATATGTATTTATTTTACAGCATCAAACTAAAAATGCTTGCACAAAACAGTTCTGGAGAGAAATATAAAAACATAACAAAACAAGCAATTCATTAATGACTCAAAACATATTATAGGAAAGGGGGGACAACACCATACAAAATGGAAAAAAATCATTAAATTTCTGAAAAACAAAAGTGAAGATCCTGTTATACATAGCAATTATGCTGAAAGGCTAAAATGGACAAAAGATATTTTAAAATGTTAACTAATAGAATATGAAATGAAATAAAGTAACACCAATGAAATTGGGATGACATTTTAAAGGGTCCTGACAGGAAAACCCCAGGTCAAAATGATTTACCTGTTTCTTCTTAAAAAATTAAAAATCACTTAAGTTTATCCTGAAATAATCCCAGTCTTACAAACAATGGGAAAAACAAACTATACTTCTCATTAAAAGTGAACCAGCAAGCCAATGTAAGAACTATTGTCCACTATAGCTTACCTTCAAAGAACATAAAAATCATGTACTGAAAGTTATGTAGACAATGAATATGGTTATTTAGACAAAAAATGTATTTATTATAATACAGCAAAAAGGTGATAAAAGAAAATCATATATAATCAAAGATGTATTACTAAACAAAATCAAGATTGAGCGTTTTTAAAAAGTGTTAGAACCTATATATATTATGTCTAAATTTCAAAACAAAAATGAATTAACAGTTCTCCAATTTCATTGATCATACAAAGTTTACAGATGTATGAAATATACTTTATACACATAAATTACATCAATCACCATGAAGGCATAACAGAACACTTTAAAGATCATAAAAATGGGCAACTTACTGTCTGAGGAATAAAAACAAATCAAATAAGGGATTTACAGAATGATTATTTATCACAGTTGTTGTTTTGCCTTATTTTCCAACTACTAAAATTATTTTTAATAGAGTAGGTTGTGGCTGCAGCTTGACTTCAAGAAAGCAGTACTTGCACATGACATTTCATCTCCGTTTTGTGCAGTATGCAAATCTGTATAGTATACTTCATCTAACAAGCAACTAAAAGTGCAACTACAAATGGTTAAAACTTTCATATGGTATAAAAGTAGCATTTGACCTTAATACATGTATCAAAAACAAGATTTATAGCAAGAAAACTAGAACAACAAGAAACTGTCATCAGGAATGTGATTTAAAAAAAAACAAGAATTAATAAATATGAAGAAATCAATGAATAGTCAGTAATACAGCTTGAAAAATTGGCAAAAGATTAAGTAAGCAATACTTATGAAGATTACAACTAATATTGAAGACTACATCTTCTTAAAGCCCGTTCAGTCTTGCCTATATAGAAATAATATGCTAAACAAACTACTCCATTAGAGTTACAATCACATTTAGAATGTGCTAAAATACTCGATTGTTATGCTTTACAGTTAAGTTGTCCTCTACATGTATATATTTACATTGTTGACAAATGCCACATTGTAAAATACCCTTAGAAGCTGCAGTACAGGAATCATTTACAATATTATGGCATCCTATTTCTATTTAATCTTTTAAATTAAAATGTCTTGTGTAAACAAGATGTGTTTCTCTTCCTAAAAATTTAAAAATGTTATCATATTCAATTAATTTCTAGGTACTGGACAGAATCTTCTAGAATTAATTGCTACCATGATCATGCTTGATGAGCATTGCATGCTCAAAATTATTGCCATCCTCAGATACAGTACACATGTCCTGTGAAACCTGACCAAGAAGGGATGTAAAGAATTAATATATGTTCTACACACATCATCCTTAATTTCACTTACCATCTTGGGAGGGGTACTCTCTTTTCTTAAACATCTCAATAACATTATTTAATTAAAAAAAGTGTTCATTTTCCAAAGCTGCCCTTGAGATTCTCACCATTTGGCTTTTTACATGGCTCCTTTCTTAAAAAATAGGGATGGTTACTAGTATAATGTAAATAGTTATTAGAGTATGTTGGTTTCCTAAATAATTTAGAGCTAAAATGTTGTTTATTTCTATCCATAATAAATGGTATATCCAAGTAATTAATACTTTCATAAGAAAAGGTAAAGATAAACCTTAACAATTCTGCATTCAGATTTAAATAAACAATAAAATATTATAAATGCTTTTATGTTCTCTTCCAAATTATAAACACATCATCTAAAAATTATAAATATATTTCTGTATAAACATATTCAGATTTATAAACAACATTCTGTTCCCAACTCCAAAGCACCATATTAACATAAAAAGGGCACACGCTGCTCCCATGGTGACTTCTGTCACTATTTGATCTCAAAATAAAGATAATTATTAAACAATACCATTTCCATAAATTCTGTCAGTATATTGCTATCACAATTAGTAATGTCATTATATGCTACACATGCCTCTCTAAACCATTCAAGGCTGGTACTATGTGGTATACAGGAAAAATGATCAGCTATATCCGCTGTACTTAATAGCCATTCATCATTATAATGTCCGTGATGCATCTGCCTTAACAAATCCCACAAGTCTCTCAAAATATATGGGAATATCTTTTGTAAATGTTTGAGACTACCATAAATAAATACAGATAACGGATGGGTGTTTGAGCCCGCTGCTGACACTACTGGACATAAGGGGGTTCTTCAAGGTTTTTATAAATTTTAGGGATACCAAAAGTCACAGCTGTCACTGGGTAATCAAACTTGTATTTATTTATTTATTTTATTTACATTTGTTTACTGGGTAGTATCTGACTGGGCTAGTAGCCAATTTTCAGCGGAGATGCGGGGAAAAAAATCTCCAAAAATAAGATGAATAAAAATACAGAAATTACACTAGTATGATCTAAGTAATACCCTATCTAATCATATGTTAAAGTAAAACTATCTAAATATTACAAATAAGGAACAATTCCGAAAAATAAACTACAGACTTTTTGATGACTGAGTAAAATTCAAAGCTGTCAGAGAGCATGCCAAAGGACACATATGAAACACATGGAGCATATGACATGTTTATAGAGAATATTTGAAATACTGAAAGTATTTAAATCTGTCAGAGAGTAAACAATTATTATAACAATGAAGAAAATAGCATGAGCAGTATAAAGTTGAATGAAACTGGGTGAGAAATACTAGGAGAGGAATTATCCAGGAGAACTAAAAAGAATTTTATCTACACCTTCAACAATCCACTCAACATACCCCTCAAAAGTTCTGGTCAGGTATTAACACACTTCTTAAACCAGGACATACAACTACTCCTACCCCTTCAGGCTTTAACCTTAACAATTTCACCCAGATCCCTGATGCCTTTAACAAGTATTTTACAGAAGTCATTCAAACCCTAGCTAATTCATTACCCTCATCCACAGTTATCTTCGCAAATACCCCTAGCACCTCCTTGAATGCCTTTCACCTTCAACCTGTAGCTACATCTCTTATTAACAAGCTTCTCAAGAAACTTAAACCTTGTACTCCATCGGCTGATCTACTGCCATCAGAATACCTACAAATTGCTGCAGAAGCTATAGACTACCCCATATCCATACTTATTAATAGGACTATCTCTGAGGGGAAAATTCCCACCATATGGAAAAAATCTCATATAATTCCTCTACATAAAGGTGGCTCCTCTACTGAGTTCTCAAACTTTCGACCTATTGCCTTACTCTCCCCATTAGCAAAGATTATGGAAAGATGCATACACAAACAATTTCTCAACTATCTTCTACAAAACAGATTACTAGCCAATTGTCAACATGGTTTCAGACCTTCCCACAGCACTACAACTGCCCTCCTCTCTTTCACGGACACTATAAATAACAACAAAAACAATAATCTTTTTTCCTCTGCTCTATTTCTAGACCTGTCAAAAGCTTTCGACATGGTTAACCATAACATACTTCTTGATAAACTAAATCAATATTCTCTTGGCTCACAAGCACTTCAATGGTTTAGGAGCTATCTCCAAAACAGGCAACAAGCAGTGCTATGGGAAAACAGCCTATCTTCCTTACTACCAGTAAACATTGGAGTTCCTCAAGGCTCTATTTTAGGTCCCCTTCTTTTTTCTTTATTTATAAATGACCTACACGTGAATATACCCCAAGCCATCTGCATTCAGTATGCTGATGACTCAACTTTAATCTGTTCTGCTAATAATGTGTCCTCCCTCCAGTCCCTCACCCAAACAGTCTTCCATGATGTAGAAAAGTGGTTTATGGAACACTCCCTTCTTCTTAATGCCAAAAAAACAAAACTTCTTCTCTTCACTCCTACTCACAAATCTTCCACACCTTTCTTTACCATCTCCTCTAATAATACTACCTGTATTAACCCAGACATGACCACTCGCCTACTAGGTGTAACTATTGATAACCGTCTTAATTTTGATGACCATATTAACAACACCATTAAATCAGTTAACAAAAAAATAGGTACTCTCTACAGAATTAAACCCTTTCTTACCCCAGCAGCTAGAAAGACCATTGCCCAGACCCACCTGATCTCTACCCTTTTCTATGCCACTGCTATATATACTAACTTATCAAAGAATAACTTGACCAAACTCTCTACCTGTTATAATAGTATATCTAGATTCATTTCTGCTACTCCCTTTAGAACTCACCATTGTCTCAACCTCATGCAACTTGATTGGTTAGAACTAAATAACCACTTACTCTATCAGCAACTACTTATCGTTCATAAGTCTCTTCACTACCCAGAAGCTACCCCAAGCCTTACAAAACTTATTTCACCTTATAAGAACCTAGCTACTCTACGCTCTGCTAATAAACTTCTAGTAACCTCTACTAAATCATACAATAAAGCTGGTGACTCATTATTTGCAAACTCTGTTGGGAAAATCTGGAATCAACTCCCTCAAGAAATAACTAACCTAGACTCCACACCCCTATTCAAAAAACACATCAAAGAATATCTTAAAACTCAGTGGCTATGTCCTTGTACTAAACCCGACTGAAATTACTTCTCCCTTACTCCTACCTTCCCCCACTATCCCCTAACTGTGCCTCTAAATAATATAACTAATTGATGCCAGCTACTTCTTTTATATTGACTTTTCAAACAATTTGTTTTATTTTCCTTCTGCATGTTTGGCCATCTTGTGATTTTCTTATAAGTTTTTATTATTCTAACTTTAGTATGCTGCATTCCTGAAATTTGTATTGTTAACCAGCTGTTTTTGGTTAACTTGCCTTGTGTTTGCTAGTTGTTTTTTTTTTTTTTTTTTGTTAAATTCTTACACAAGCCAGCCATTGTATTTTTTGTAGTTTGCTTTGTTTTTTTGCTGTAAATGTTTTCTTACTTCATGTAATTGGAGCTTTTCTCCCCGGGCCTCTACTGAAAACGGATATATGTCCAGCTAGACTAGCCCGGTCAACAAATGTAAAATAAAATAAAATAAATAAATAAATAAACTACAGGGGCAAATCCAATTGCTTTTATGATATTCTTTTATTTTTATTTTAAAAGAAGAATAACAGGGAGTGCTTTGTATATTTAGAGGGAGACCATTTCAAGATTTTGAGCTATTTTGTTCGAGTAGAGGGAGTCAGCATGACAGTTATGAGACTGTGTTATTTTGAGTAGTGCCCTATTGGAAGACCTAAGGGACCTGCTGTTGACATGTAGTTGGACCGGAGTTGAAAATCACGAGCAGTTATTGGGGTTGTGAATAATTTTGTGGGAGAGGGTAAGTTGGTTTAATATTAAGCAGTTGGGGAGTACTAGCCAGTTAAGTTGTTGAAGAACAGTACAATGATGGACTTTATGGGGGAGAATGGTGGATAACTTTGCTATTTTGTTATAGCAGGATTCTAGGTTATGAAGGTCAGCCTTGCATAGGTTCATAGGTAGGTACTAAGCTATTAGCCCTAGAGCCTATACAAACCTAGCCAAAAAAAGTACCCTGGCTTTCTCCACCCAAGAAAATTATTTTCCTGTGCTCTTGTCAAGCAGAGCCACAGAGGTGATCCCTGGGGTGAATTTCCTATTTCCCATCCAGTCATCAAGATTTTTCTTGAAGAGTGCTAATGAGGAGCTTTGTTTGATATAGATAGTTAGTTTGTTCTAGAGCATGGGAAGTCTCTGGGACAGGAATATATCCCTCTAGCATGTTCTGTTTATTGTGGTGACAAGGTTTATGACCCTAGAGTGTGTAGCTCGGAGGGATTGGGATTTCTTTAAGTGGAGCATGTCCAACAGCTCTGGGTTTGACATAGCTTTGTATGTTAGGCAGAGATCGACTCTGAGTAGGCGATATGCAAAGGAGTAAAGTTGGAGTTTTTTTGAGACAGTCTGCGGAGGGCATCTGTTTGAGTTCAGTAATCCTCTTTGTGAGGTGTTTCTGCAGCCTTTTCAGTTGTAGATGTCTTGTGAGGTACATTCCAAAAGGGTCTTTGTACTCTATAATGGGTCTAATGAGTAACGAGTAGAGGGGAACAATGACCTCTTTTTTCTTGATGAGAAACCTTTTGTGATGAGGTGTGCCATGTAGAAGGATTTCCTGACTACTGTGGTGATGTGATTATAAAAAGAAAGACTACTGTCCACCTGTGTCCCAAGGTGTCTAATCACACTTTCAGTGTTAAGCAGACTACAACCTATGTGGTAGCTCATAGGTGCAGAGTTTTTACCAAGGAGGATGACAATGGGCTTTTTGGCATTGTGCTTGAGGCCATGGCTTTAACACCAGGTGTCTGTCTCAGAGAGGCCATTTTGTAGGATGTCCACATCAGTAGGAGTTTCAATTATGGCTCCTAGTTTGCAGTCATCTGCAAACTTCATTAGCCAAAGACCTTTTGTGTTAGCCTGTACTTCAGAAAAGTAGATTCCAAACAGGAGAGCACCCAAGACTGAACCCTGTGGTACTCCACTTGTAACTGGTCTGAAGTCGGATTTGGAGTCTGCTACTTTCACAGTATGGGTTCTGTCAGTAAGCCAGTTGGCAACTCATCTTGTGACATAGGTATTTATACCTAGTTTAGTGAGTTTATCTATAATTCCACAGGGGGATATGGTGTCAAAAGCCTTGGCGAGATCTAGATAGGCTGTGTGAACCACCTTACCCTCGTCTACGTCTTTGGTGACTACTTCAAATAAGTCAGTCAGGTTTAGGAGACATGATCTTCCTTTTACAAACCCAAACTGCATAAGTTGTTGAAGATGTGTGAGCAGTAGATAAGGGTAGATAGAAGTTGAAATCTAGCTGTGGCTAATCTGGAATGGGGTGTTAGGTAAGGTATGGCCTTATAGAGAGCATTGCATTTGATTCTTTGGGAAATATGACTATCAAATTTTAGCCGGTCATCTATTGTAATACCTAGATGCTTTGCCTGGTTTGTAGGCTCAATTTTAGTACCACTGGCAGATTGAATACAGAGTGGTAGGGAGCAGTGCTTGGTAGTCCTATTTGGGCTAAGGATGAGCTGGTGTTTTGATAGGCTAAACCATGTTAGGGATGATGAACTGAGATTGTATGTAGCAAGTTTGCTAAGTAGTAATTGGTGGGAAATTGTGTCAAAAGCTTTTGACATGTCCAGAAAAATTGCAGAGACTTGTTGTCTATTGTTCATAAGGTGATGAATAGTGTTTGTGAAGTTCTAAAGGCTGTGTTAGTATTATGTTTGGGTCTAAAGCCATGCTGGGTGTCTGATAGAAGTTTATTAGTGGTAAGGTGATTAAGCAGTTCTTGCTGAATACATTTCTCTAGGGTTTTAGCTATGGGTGGGAGGATAGCAATAGGGCAATAATTAGATATATCTCTAGAGGGACCACCCTTTTGAAGGGGGATGATGTGAGAAATTTTCCAGAGATGAGGCACATATTGTTCAGAGATAGAATGATTGACTAGTATAGAGATAGGATAGGCAATGGATGGAGCTGCTATTTTTAGGAATTCGTTTGGTCATTGGTTTGCAGCGAGGCAGCAGGGTTTTACTTTGCTTAGGAGCTTTAATGTAAGAAGTTTGAATAGATTTAAATGAGAAGGGTGGTAAAACTCCACTGCCAATCATTAGCGGACAAGGTGATCTGCTGTGGCGACCCCATAACCTGGAAAAGCCGAAAAAAAGAAAAGAAGCAGGGACAGGGAAGGGGATTGTGAGTAGAAAGTTCAAGTTGAACTGGGAGGCTAAGGGTTAGGAGGTATTGGATGTAGAAGGAGTGAGAATGGAGGTTTTTCCAGGGTGGAGGAGGTAGGTGATTGTTTGCCAGAATTTGGGTTGTGTAAGAACTTTTGTTGAGAGGTTTGGAAGTACTGTTTTTTATCGTTGTTGATTTTTTTCTTAGTTTGGTTTCTTAATTGCTGATAATCAGTTAGATCGGTTTTTGGAGGATAGGTGTAGGGCCCTGGCTCTATCCCTTTGTTTAATTAGTAGTTAGTGTCATGACAAAGCCATGGTAACTGTTTGGATTTGGTGTATATTTTTCTGGTGGGAGCTAGACTGTTTAGGATGTCAAGAAATTTGTTGTTAAAGCATTCTACTTCAAGGTCCAGTTTTTGGTTATTTAATGGTGACCAATCACAACTTTAAAAACATATTTTATATTAAATTATTCATTGGTCTATCATGTCCTTTAGAAACAAATCTAATTTAGAGTATGCTATATTTATTTCATTTTTGGATACTCTTAAATCTTGTACTTCATTGTTTAACAAAGTATGAATTCTACCAAGATCATCCATGGTATCCATTTTCCCTACCTCCTCATGCCATTATCAGGTTTTATTGCCCTTATCGCACACTTTTGAATCAGTTCATTCGTTAAGACAATATCATCCTTGCTTAAATTTTTGTTGCTATAAACCCATGAGTTTGCCAACCATTTTCTCATATCCCTTTCACAGTGCCTCTCAAATAATTGTAAAGTGAAGTGTGCCAATAGATCGAAAGTACTAGCTCTGATAAAACTGTTAGCTGGAGTGTCATGCTGTAGAGTATCATGTAACAATATTTTTAAATTCAGCTTCCTTATATATAACTTTAAATCAATTAATAAAACTGCTATATCAGGTTTGACCAAGAGGGCAAAAGTAAACCCTTTGCTAAATAAGTTAAAAAGTCTTTGTTCCAATATCTCCTGACTGTAGTTAAAAATATTAAAATAATGAAATTCACTAACAACTGGATGCATACTGATGCCAAGAAATTAATTAAAACCAAACATTTCTGTGGAAACATTCAAACTAGTCTCAATGTCAGACTCATGACTGTGATTTATCACCTATGATTCATCAAATGGAGCCATTGAGTGGATCTGCAGTTTGTATATGTCACTCCATGGCCTGTTTTTGTAGTCTGTCCCTTTTGGGCTAACCTCTCCAAATGCCGTAATGAAGGAAATTTTACAGGATTTAAAAAAATCAGTATTCCCATTGGCAGGATAACCATTCACATAAACCTCCAACACTTGGCTTATTGGAAGGTGTGAAGGTTTGGTTACCTTAACCATGGTTAACTTTTGAATGTGCTGATAAATAAGTCTTAGGTAAAGGATAGCCCTCTTTTCACTGTATGCCTCCACTTCTCAAATAAGTTTATAAGTCTTGCTTTTTCAATGCTATTGTCAAACTTAGAAAACACTAAACTACAATTGGCATGGTTAATTTCAAAAAGCAAGTTGTGTTAAGGCCCTGTCAATGATCTGTATTTCATCAATGAGTTTGACCATTTTCTTTTTATTATGTTTCATCAACACATTCATAATTTTGCAGCCAAACTCATCAAAAGCTGCGATAAGTTCATCTATTAAACCATCATCATTAAAAACACCATTTGGAAACTATCAAACTCTAAGTCCTATTGGGACATGGCCTCTTCTAATGGACTCATTTAATTACATATTATCTAATTGTAAATTCTTGTACTTGGCTAACTTCTTCTCAAATAAAAGTTATTGGTCCTGAAACAAAATGTTTACACACACACGCTCCTGTATAGTGGGTAAAATGAAATCATTGAAGTGTGCATTCATCCATGTCAAAAGATCAATATCCATGCTGTTTGACTGTTATGTAACTTCAATATGTACTACGAGGCCTCCATGGCCATTCAATTCACTCCGCATTGGCAAACTTGTGGACAAGACCACAGAAAGTACATGGGGTCGATTTTGGACTCTTATTGAACCAGTAGTTTGATTGAGACTAACATCCAGGATCCTGGATCAGTTTGTACAAATCAAGTTATCAACAACAGGTGTCAGTAGCTCAACAAGTTGTGTAAGCTGGTCACATAAATATATAAAAGCATCCTCCCCTTCTTGACTGGATGGTAGGTGAAGTCAATTGGAATACAGTGAGCTGCTTTGGCGGCTAGGATTAGAAGCCAGCTCCTCCTAGACTAAATGATAGGATGATTGTAGCTAGTGTTTTGAAACTACGAGTTGCTAAGCTCTAATTTGATATGATTAAGGTTCAGAATTATAAGGGATTCTTCTGCTTTTTTTTTTTTGTTTTGTTTTTGTTTTTTTTGTAATTTTGTGTTTGAAAAAGTGGATGCATACCTACATTATTTATAGTTGTGGAGTAAATTCTAGGTATTTCCTTTCATTAGTAAATCTTACTGCATTTAGTATTTTATTCATAAGTTATGCCACATGATTAAATGGTTTATTTATATGCTGGAGAAATCCATGTTTGTTAGTTCTGATGAAGTCCCGATAAATGAAATGAAAGTGTTTAACTGTTCTGTTTGCTACATTACTACACATCAGTCATGATCATTAGCTGGTAGTTTTTTTTGCTTACATTGACTGGGACCCTCCCTGAGAATTGATATTTCTGTGTTGGGAATGTATTTTTCACTTTTCCTTTGAGTAATATCTCTAGTTTTCATCCCTCCATACTTCTTATTGTTCAAAATGTCCTTGGTGCTGAATAACCTGTTAGTCTAGTGCTAGAGTAATTTTTAGCATGTGTCTCTGGTGTCAAGCTTTCCTCCACATATATTATATATTTTTTATAGTGCATAACCTGTTGTTCCATTAACTCTGTGTTACATTAATATTTAACAAGTATCCCTGATGTCTACTGCTTCCCATTTATCTTTTGTGCTCCAAACCCTGCTGTTAACTTTTGAAGTAACAGAGGTTAATATTTAAAAGTTCCTAGTATCTTGTATCCCACCACAAGTATATCAGGATCGAGAGAATTTAGGATGTATGGTAGCTTCCCAGACACACACAGTCAAATGCATAGACAGTCATACACAGACACACTCATGAGCTCCCTCACTGTACTGCACTCAAGGAAATACTCAATTTTACACACACACACACACACACACACACACACACACACACACACACACACACACACACACACACACACACACACACAGAAACACACACACTCCCCTAACTAATCGCCCTAGTCCAACTACCTAGGCAAACACATGCACACACACATACACACACACCCACACACACACCCACACACACACACACACACACACACACACACACACACACATACACACACAAACTTATACCCAGACCCTGTCACTTGAGACCACTTAAACATCTGCAGAAATGCACGTATCACTCCACATACAAGTGTAGATAGGGTAGAGTGAAGGGGGCAGCTGCCCTGGTGCAAGATATTAGGGAGTGTAATTGGCAGTTGCAGATCTTTAGCTAATGTGGTACAAATATTCATTTCTATATTGGCATTACTAAATGCTAAAACAAAAATGAAATACTTTTGCTTTCAGGGCTGCTCTATGTGTTGCATAACTTTTAGCAAGCAGTTGCTACAAACATTAAACATATAAACATGAACCTGTTGTAATTAACTACTTGTTACATTTATAATTAATTTAATCAGTATAATTTATTTTATGGATGCTGTGCAATTATGTGTGCCCACCCTTGTTACAACTAACCACTCATTTACATTTTTCAGCAACTTAATTTCATTCAGTTTCAATTTTTGGAGCCTCCTATTAAAATATTTGGCTTTCTTGTTCTCCCCTGAAACAGGACCATTGCTCATTGAGCCGTAACTATTTAATAAAAAATTATATAAATAAAATGTAAAATACATTAAAAGGTCTTTGGGAATAGCTAATTACAGTCAGAGGTATAGCCAGAAAAGTCCATGTTGTATTCTCAAATTCCTTTTACTGCCCCCCAACCCACCTGGCACTTCAAACAAATGGACATATCTTTCACAATATTGCCCCTTGTAGTATATAAATGTACACATCAATTTCAGTTCATAGCTTCATAGGTAGGTACTAGGCTATCGGCCCAAGGGCCTAAGTAGGCCTAGCCAACAAGGCTCCCTGGATTATGCCACCCAAGAGAGTTAATTTCCTGTGCCACTGTCGAGCAGAGCCACAGAAGTGATCCCCATGGTGTATTTCCTATTTCCCATCCACTCAAGATTTTTCTTGAAGAGTGCTAATGAGGAACTTTGCTTGACATAGATGGGTAGCCTGTTCCAGTGTACAGGACATCTCCGGGACAGGAATCTATCCCTCCAGCATGTCCTGTTTATTGTGGTGACAAGGTTTAGGTCCCTAGAGCATGTAGCTCAGAGGGATTTGGATTTCTTTAGGTGTAGCATGTTCAACAGCTCTGGGTTTAACATGGCATTATATGTTGAGCAGAGATCTCCTTGGAGTAGGCGATATGCTAGAGTAAAGCTGGAGTTTTTTGATATGGTCAGTGTAGGGCATCTGTTTGAGGCCAGTAATCCTCTTTGTGAGGTACTTCTCCGGCCTTTCCAGCTGCTGATGTCTTGTGAGGTACATTCCAAAATGGGTGTTGTACTCTATAATGGGTCTAATGAGTGTTGAGTAGAGGGGAACAATGACGTCTTTTTTCCTGGATGAGAACCCTTTTGGGATGAGGTGTGCCACATAGAAGGATTTCCTGACTACTGTGGCAATGTGATGATCAAAGGAGAGACTACTGTCCACCTGGGTCCCAAGGTCTCTTATCGCACATTCGGCATTAAATAGACTGCCGTTCATGTGGTAGTTCATGGGTACAGAGTTTTTACCAAAGGGGATGACAATGCACTTTTTGTCATTGAGCTTGGGGCCATGCCTCTGACACTAGGCATCTGTCTCAGTGAGGCCCTTCTGTAGGATGTCCACATCATTTGGGGACTCGGCTATGGCTCCTAGTTTGCAGTCATCTGCGAACTTCATTAGCCAGAGGCCTTCTGTGTTAGTCTATACTTCAGAGGAATAGATACCAAATAGTAGAGGTCCCAGGACTGAACCCTGTGGTACTCCACTTGTCACTGGTTTGAAGTCAGATTTGGAGTCTGCAACTTTTACAGTGTGGGTTCTGTCAGTGAGCCAGACGGCAACCCATCTTGTGATGTAGGGATTTATACCTAGTTTAGTGAGTTTAGCTATAATTCCAGAGTGGGGGATGGTGTTGAAAGCCTTGGCGAGGTCAAGATTGGCTGTGTGAACCACCTTACCCTTGTCTATGGCTTTGCTGACTGCCTCAAAGAAGTCGATCAGGTTCAGAAGGCATGATCTGCCTTTTACAAACCTGAATTGGGTGGGGTCCAGAGTTTGGAGGTTACCAATGTCTCCTAAAACAATCAAATATATTGTGTTTAGATTTGCAATATTCTCTTTAAGAAAGTTAGGCACTTGTTGTCTGAGGCATTAATTTAGACGTTTGTAAAAATAATATGGCATGAAAAAAATATTCCTCAGTGATGCAAAGAAAAAATGTACTCTGTAGAGTATGAAGTGTATGACTGGCTAGACTCTTGACTACAGTCAAAGTTTATAAAGTGTGTTACTAGTGTTACATGGCCTTTAAGAATGTTAAAGGTGGAAGATAATCCATTTATTGAGGCAGAAAGGGAGCAGGAAGTGCTAGAAAAACATATAAAGAGGCTAAAATATATACCACAATCACATATTTGGCTATGAGAATTCTTACTTTGTTAAGCATGGATGCAAACTGCATTAGGCTTAATGCAAATTTAAGCCAGACATAGGAGGGGCACACAGAAATATCACTGAACATGCTTATAAGTCCATTTGTCTGAAGCAGAAATGAGATAATAATACAGCTAAACTGAGAAGTAATTGTTAGTAATACATCATGCATGCCTATGGTCTTATCTTTGGAAAAAAAAAATTAGATTTAAATGATCACATGCTTTTAAGGGCTATGGTTGGCTTTCAGAAAGGACCACCACCATCAATAAGCCCTAACATATGCTAATATAGCTGCCAGCAGCCCTTTCTGATTCAGAACAGGCCTATAACTGTGGGCTGTACCCTCAGCTGAGCTATACATGAATGAGGTATTCTGGGGTGTGATCTGTGCTAATTAGCTACATACTCCCCTCCAGAACTGCTTGCAGAAGACACTTACACAGCTGCATATGTTAGCATGGCCAGCCATGTTAATGCATATGGCTGAAAACCTATGATCAACCATTACAGTTAAAGGGGGAGACCATGTAAAGACCACGTAAAGTAACATCAGTTATGTGTTTGTAGAATGGGAGTGGTAGGGTGTGTGTGTGTGTGTGTGTGTGAACATGAGGCAGAGACTTCACTGACTTATCTAGTGCCCCTTGCCTCTCCATGTTCTGGTACCCCTCAACTCAAACAAAAGTATTTTCCCAGTCTAGCACTCCTCAACTCAAGATCATCAATGAATCAACAGCCCTATCCATGTTATGCACACTTTTTATAGTATGCTCAGGTTTGTTAATTTTAAATGATAGGCATGGTGAGGCAGAGAACAGATCAACAGAGGAGGCTGACCAAGTCAGATTTAGATTAGGGTAGTGAACAGTGTGAAGTCTGGGTTCAAATGTAAGGATATATCTTTAGCTCCCTTTTAAGTTTAGTGTGAAGTCAATTCATCAGATTGAGGAGGAAAAAAAATCCATATCAATGGTTCAAGAGCTGGAAAGCACTCTTTTGTCACATTTGCCATCTGGAGGTTATATCTGGAATTAGACTGGCATGCAAAAATCTAAGGTTAACAGTGGGTTTATAGTTGTGGAGGGGAGACCTGTAAGAGAGTGTGCTTGAGGCATGGTTGTCAACAAAAAAAAAACAAAGAGATGGATGCAAGGCTAAATGATTTTATAAACAAACCCATTCAAGTCTATTAGACTTGCAGTGGTACTCAAACATATCTGGCACTCATGTGGATATGATATACGTAGCCAGTCCAGCCTCTATATGTTTACTCAAGTTATCCATCAATGAGTTACAGCTTATCAATTTATGATTTTTTCAATATTTTCCTGCATTTTATCTAAAAAACCTCCATAAAAAGTATTTTTGCAAATGGGTTAGCTTCACTTCAACACCACATGGGGAACTAGCTCCGCACACCCCTTACTTATACATACCAGCTACACTACATTGTAGAAAAGTACAAAAAAATTTGAAAGCACTGATGGCTCTTACAATCCATGTAGCAATAGTAAAATAAACCACAATGTAAAAAAGTCAATGAGGAGCTGCTGAAATGAGCATTCCTCAGTGAAGTACAGGCATACCACGTGGAGAGGATGTTAAAACCAGCACAATATCAGGTTGTCAGTGGCTCAACAGATCACACTGTCACGTTTGGAGCTGGAGGATCATAAGACTACGTGTGCTATTACCACTGCAGATAACGGGATTCATTTTCAAATTATTGACACTACCGTGCAGCATTAGAAGGTGACAACCTCCTGAATGTGCCATTCTTCATGTGAGACATTAAACTGAGCTCCTATGTGCTTGAGTTGGTGTTAGTTCAGGTGGATGTAAAACATTCCAAAGCATCTACTGAAAAGAGAAGTTCCCCAATGTCCGGACCAAAATTCCCTTAGTGGTACAAATATTACCTCTGTTCTCTGCTGAAAAGAAGCCACTGGCCTAGTGGGTCTAACCTGATCAGCAAATAATAGATACATAAAAAAATGTATGTGGTTTCAACTGTAAATGATTATACAATTATTTAGTGTAATACTGTTATAGTAGGAAGTATAATTCAAACTAAACAACATGATGTAAAGCTTGAACCCAACTTTATTTTAACAAGAATTAAATTTGAATTACATAAACTATTATAACAAACATAACCAGCTGTGCATTATAATTTGTCTTGCACTGACAAGATCATTGTTTTAAATGGGATAGAGAAAACACTAATCTTTTGATGACCTTTCAAGGTGTTTCACATTTCTCTATGGCTATATAACCATGAAGTTAATAAGTAAGGGAGATGTAGAGTAACGTCCACCATGAGGGTATGCATTCAGACGTTCCACTTTAAAAAAAAAAAAAAAACAACTTTGTATTTTTCTGATAAGTTGACTGGATGACCAGTTATCAAATAGATAGTTTGTCAGGGAGATGTAATGCATGAAGGAAAACCAGAAATCCCTACCAGATGGCCTGATAGAATGTAGCCAGCATGAACTCTATTTTTGTTAATCATTTGCAGCAAAAGAAATCAGTTTTGTGAAGGATGAGAGGTGGCTGGGATGGCATAAATGCATGGGGAAATAATTACAGAGATATAGTGCAGTCTCCATAAATTGCAGAACTTTATCTCTTGGCACCTTGATACTTATTTTAATAGTGAGAGGTAAGATTAAATTAATCAAATGTTGCTTATCCGCCTGTTGCCTATACTAATGGCATTGACAACTGGATGACTAGTTACGACTGACTTGATAGTCTGTCAGGGAGTTGTAAGGCAGGGCTTTCTAGGAGAACTGGAAATCCATTCTATATGTTTTGACAGTGTGTAGCCAGAATGAAAGTTTTTTGCTAATCATTTGCAACAGAAAAAAACAATTTCTTGAAGGAGCAGTGGTGGCTGGGAGAGGCAACTTTCATCTAATGCTACCAGTCTGGAATCAGTTATTATTCTGAGTGAGGTGGACAGCAAATTCCACTGTTTGCAAGAAGCTTTTAGTTTTTCATATTTTCTTTTGTAGTGTAATGACTACATTTGATTAATACTTTCTAATGTACTTATTTATTAACTAAGACAATCTAGTTAACAAATACTTTATTTATGAGTACACATTATGGTTTACTTGGTGAACATTTGTAATGTAATATATCTTCTGCTAATTATTTAGATTGTTTAGTCTCAGAAGGCAAACACTGCTATGTTTTTGCTTTCAAAAGAAGCTCCGTAACTTTTATATAATGGTAAACACAGTCTGTATCTTTGTTTTTCATACTTCAGAGGAGTCCATGGCCATTTCCTTGGTACTCGTCCTTGGGTACTGGCAGATGAATGCATTGCTGAACTCATGGCAAAACTTGTTGGTATGTATATTTTTAACAAAGGCATCTCCCGTGGGTGCTAATAGGATACTGCTTCCAAGCTGCATAAGACAATTTGCTTGCTTTTCTTTGTGTTATCTTATTTCCTGTCTCTCAGGAAAAGTAAAACAGAAAGGTAGCATTTTATTTTTTATTGAAATCTCCAGAGTACTGCATTGCTCATACATGCATAATCCTAGCATTCACTTCAAGTGAACAGTAAACAAAGGATAGGAAACTAATGAAATCGATCTTTCCTTGTGAGTGATTTTAGTGCAACTTGACAGAAGAAAAGAACAAGAACTGTCTGATATATTTTTTTTCATATACAGAACAGCAAGTGGTTTCAAGAGCCAAACATCAGTTTATGCCTAATTTGCATTTCAGTCCATACCGCCCTTGCTATCAGATATAACATGATCAGGTTTTCAATTTTTGATTTACCACAAAGTTGGAAGGAAAGAATAGAAAATAGGCACTTTTTTCTTTTTTTGTTTCTCATCCCATAAAGCTAAACTCATTACTCACCATGCAGTGGGTGTTTCATCTTTGTCCTGAATAAGTGGGGCTTGACTCACTCCATAGTGTGAAGAAAAAGTGAATTAACATGGTGGCATTATAATCCAGGCACAATGCAACTATTCTTTTAGCCCTCATTTATCATGCTGATAGAGTAAGAGACACTGTTATAAATGAACAGTGGAAATTAATTGCCTCAAATTCCATGACAATAGCAGTAGCTGTTAAACATATCACAACAGTAATTATCATGATGCACAGATTATTATTACTGTTTCTGCAAACACAGACATAAGGCAAATATTAGGTTCAAGGGACGAAGGTAATTTACCATTAGGGAATTACTGTTCTAGTGCAGACAGAGCATTAGTTTCACTGACACATTATTCACCTCATTGCTGTGATATGAATTGTTAGCAAGACACACACACACACACACACACACACACACACACACACACAAACACGCACACACACACGCACAGAAATGCGCACACATGAACACACACACTTGTATACATGAACAAATGCACACACACAAACATACACAAACACACACACACGCATGTACACGCACACACACACACATGCACACACACACACGCATGTACACACACACACACACACACACACACACACACACACACACACACACTCACACAAACACATGCATGCACACATGCACACACACACACTTGTATACATAAACAAATGCAGGCACACACATACACACACATTAGATGATCTGATGAAGCAACAAGGAGAGTTGTGAAAGTGCTTACCGTTTTTATTATTTTTAAATGAACTAAAGATATATAATCACTTTTAACTGTCATTTTTCTACTAAATGAACAGTTCGGGTTCAGCCACGTGTTGACTCCATTTGCTGGTGGACTGCTTAAATACAAGTTTTGGAGTGGAACATCTACTACATGGGTTGTAGCAGTTTGTTTCCTAAATAATTTATAGTTATGAACTGATATCAAAATTGAACAATAAGAACCAGGCAAGGTTACATTTTACCTGATGTTTGGAAATGCAGTTGCAGCTACTTGTTTCCAAGATACTTGGAAACTTCACAAAGTAAAACTATAGTTGACTAATCTTACTCAATTCCAACCACATTTTTCTCTCACTTTTAATTAATTCTCTAAGAAAATCATAGGATCATCTCACTTTTAATTAATTCTCTAGGATCATCCAGCTTTTAATTAATTATCTAAGAAAATCATAGGATCATCCTGCTTTTAATTAATTCTCTAAGAAAATCATAGGATCATAGGAGGTTACTAGGGTAATGGCTCCTGGGCCGTTACGGCCTATCCAAGTTCAAAGCATGTTCCCAAGGGTGTCTGGTTCAAGCAGACACTAAATTCAGCACCTATTATCCCTGTCCAAGAGGGACACAGGTGTAACCCCTGGGGCAAATTTCCGGTTACCCATTCAGTCATCTAAATTACACTTAAGTAGAGCCAATGAGGGGCTTTGCTTAACATGAAGAGAAAGCTTGTTCCAAAGGTGGGCCAACCTCTGTGAGACAAATCTGTCTCTCCAGCAACTTCTGTTGATGTCACATACCAGGTTAAGGTCCTTTGAGCAAGTGACCCGTGTGATATTTGACTTGTGCATGTGCAGCATTTCCATTAAAGCTGGGTCAGCGATTGCTCTGTATGCAAGGTACAGGTTGCCTCTGAACAGTCTGTACAACACAGAGTGCAATGACAAAGATTTTTGTCTGTCTTCATAACACATCTTGAAGACTGTGAATTTTCTTTGTATGGAACCTTTGTGGCCTCTTCAATTTCTGCAGATGTTTGGAAAGGAACATGCTGAAGGGATCATTGTATTCTATTACTGGCCTGAGGAGGGAAGAGTACAGGGGGTTATAACCTGTTTTCTTCTGGAAGCAATGCCCTTATTTATGAGATGAGCAATATGATTGGAGATTATCCAGTCCTGGCATTTTTACATTTTAGTAACCTCCTGTTCAGAAAATTATTTAAGTAACAAAGTGCTCATCTATAGCAAACATTTAGGCAAACTTAAAGCTCCAAGAATATATATATTTCCTGAAAGTTTGACATAGACCTCTCTTGTGGAGTATACCTAATATTGTATTATACAATGGCTGTCCATTAATATTCGAAAACAAGCACTCTGATTGGTACCTACAAGCTGTGGGTTATTGCTATATTAGTCCTTAAAAGCCTCCATTGTATTTCTGTTGGAATAAATATAATATCCAAAAACCATGTCCCTACTTTGGTAACCACCTTTTCAACAACCTGCAGCCTCAACTTTACTGTTTAATATTTGTGGTTTTCTGAAAACTGTCAATGTACTTTTTGACTGTTTATCCTAAAATCCATAAACTGAACTAATTTTATCTTTGATCTCAGAAATCTGCTGTGTAGCTTATTGCCTACCATTAATCATACCATTCCAAAGACTTCATGATATTCACTGTAAGTCTTTTGATTTGCCATCACCCTCCTTAGTTTTATCATTCACATAAACCCTGAAAGCAATCATTAAACTACTTTTAAACATGTCCCATTTTTCATGATATGGCCACTTAACAGTCACTGTCAAATCTTAACAACTTTAAAATAAAATCCCTTAAAAACCCTTTAAATGTATCACATTTAATGTAGAGTAGCTTAATTCACCAACGTTCATGCAACTTATCACTCTTTGTGTTCTAAAAAAAAGCATCTCTGGTGCATGATTTGTTGAAACAATTGAATGTGCTTTCATCAAATAACATTCCCCATATACATTTAAGAATAACAACTAATAAGCTAAATGCCTCTTTAGTCTTCTGCCCCCCTCCTAAATCTTCTATGCCCTGCAAGTATATTTTACCTAGTGAAAGCCCCCTTCCCAAAATACAATACCTTCCTATATGTCAGCTAAATCTCTAAGCATCTACACCAAATTTTTAATCTGTGCCAATGGCAAACACGTTTGCACAAGTCATACCTCGGTTTTATACTACCCATTTGCAAATGGCATATCCTCTTTCACTGTCTGATACTCTTGTATTGTCAACAATGAGAAGCCTTTCTAATTAATATTAAATTCCCCATATATCCCTTCATAGTACAAAACTACACTTCCTGACCAGTATCCAAACATCGACAACTTTAAATTCTTTTTCTATTATGTATATCTTCTGGAGGAATGCAATTGGTGTGTAAATCTCCTAACATAAACAACAACCCAGGCTATTTTTACTTGGCTTTTTTAATCCACTGACATTCAAATATAGCAGTTTATATATTACAAATTTACAATTAAAAATGGCAGTGGAAATAGAATGAATATCTGCTTAGCTCCTTCTTTCAGCAAATCTTCCTGACTAATAAAATAACTACTTGTATTTTAACAATAATTATGAGTATTGCCCCATAAACAACACAGGATAATATCATCATTTGAAAAAAATAAAAATGTACAAAATCAATACAAGTTTAATATAAATGTGCTTTCAAAGTAGAGGTAAATTAGCTCTATTGATGTAATAAAGTGCAGTGCCTCTACAACAATTCTTGCTGTGACAAAGACGTGTACAAGTCTTCCACCTTTTCTAACCTTCCCCTCCACTCAAGCAGTGCTTACAAAACCTGTTTTTTGAGTATGTGTCAAAATATGACTTAAACATATGCTGTGACCCCCCCCCCCCTCTACCTATATGTGTCCATGTCTCCTCTCTGCTAATATAAAGTGCTTCTGACTATCAAGACTTGAGAGTACTGCACTGAAAGTAGCAACTAATAATTCCAGGGGTGGTGTTCACAGTCCCACCTTCATTTCTGTGTAGCATTAATCTGCAAGATCAGCAGAGGTCATTCACACTCACTGCAGCAATGCTGAGGTGTTTGATAAGCATGCTTCATTACATCAAAGCTCTAAAGTATGTAAGGGAATAAACATTAAAAAAGGCAAATACATAGATAAGGCACCTTAGACATTGCCATATTAATGCAATTCATACAGAGAAATGTAAATGAGCCTTATTTGCTTACACAACACATAAAGCACCCTTAATGTACATAACAAGCACCATATTAAGTTGGGATAACTGGAATTACATGGCAAATTATTTAGCAAACTACAGACTTAAGGTCAGATTAGTGAGTTCACTTCAAGAAATGTTTGATTTATTCATACAATTGGGATACTACATTGGCTTTACTAAATATTGTAAGGCTGTCATTTATAAATGCAAAATCTTTACAGCAACAGTGGAAATAATAAGTGATCACTGAGATAATTTATTTTGGTGTAATTTAGCGATTGTGCATACATGACAGAATAACTGAAGTGGAAAGGATGTTTTGTTGGCTTTACTGGGAGATGCTTACCCACTGAGGTAAGATTATTGAGTTTACTTCAAGAAATGTTTTGCTCACACGATGGGCATATTACTACAATATTGCTAGTTGTCATTTGTAAATGGGAAATCATTACAGCAGCAATGATTACTGATTATGCAGAAAATGTACTTTGTGTCTTTTAGTGGCTGTGCATACATAGTACAAGTATTGAAATGGAAAGGGTATTTTGGGAGATAATTAGCAAGTGACAGCCATGTCTAAGGTCTAATGAAATGATGAATGTGATAACAATCTGCTTTCTTTAATAGGCTGGATTTTGCATGTGCATATAATGGGATTGTGTCACATTCTTTTTTCTGAGGATGGCAGGTGTTGTTTGGCTGCTTTCTTCATATGGCTGGACACTGCACATCCATATAATTATGGGGGTTGTGTCACATATGTTTTTTTTCCATAGTATGACAAGTTTGTGGATTGCAAAGTAGAAATAATAGGTGTAGCTATGTTTTTTAATGAATGTGCAGATATCACAAGCATTTGACTATGAATTCCAAGTAGGCTTCATTGGCATGTGTTGTTTTACACACTTTCTCATTTATATTGTATTATAGTTAATTTATTTATTTATACTACCTGACAAGCATCATATGTTAACATAAATGGCATCTGTGAATTAACCTTTAGATATGCTTATTCTGGGTCATTGCAGACAGCTGTAACACATTCACATAATGACTATGAACACTGGCCATCATTGTTACCCTTGATTTGCATGGTAGCCTTCAAAGATCATAACCAGTAATTGGGGAAGAAGTGACTACCTACAATTTTCCATTACCCTTTTGAAGTTTCTTGTGTTGAGGAATATAAGTATGCTAAAAAGATCCAGTAAATCTCCAATAAAGGTAAGAAATTACTCTAGCCACTTTCCCACTATTCTGAAACACATTGAAGGCAGCTTCAAACTCTTGGACACCAGTAGTATTTAACTCCTTAATAACAGGTCATTTCCCAAGATACTGTCCCTTGATTAAGGGTGGTTTTGGATATCTGTGTATATAAAAGCCTGTATCTATTTAAATGATTGAACATTTATTGATAAATCTCTAAAGCTTTCAGGAAATATTTCCAGCATTATTACTCATAATACTTCCTTAGACTGGTTTTCTATCATGCAGCACAAAAAAAATGTCAGTAAAAATTCAAATTGTACTAATGTATGCATTTATTTATGCATGCATGTCTATATTCCTCAGCAAAAACAAAGATTAAAACACAGATTTAAAAGTACACTTCTGCATTAAAGCACATTTTTTTTTCTGTTTAAAATCACAGCAGTATAAGCATATAGACTATGCACTCCCTGAACAGACACCAGCCTAGTTAACCACAGGAAAAAGAATAGTCCATCTTAAGAGAAAATCCTGTAAGCTATCCTAAAAACTATAGAACAACACCTAGCCTTCCGACAATGTATAAACTATACACTGGAATTGATGACAGCAGAGTCTATTGTTGTTGAGAAGAAAACTCAAACATGGCAACAGAACAAAAAGATAACAAAAGAAAGTCATATAGAACAAAATATCATTTGTTTTTTAAATAAAGTCATAATGGAGAACTGTAAAAAGGGGAAGAATCTAAGTATGCCATGGATAGACTACAAAAAAGCATTTGCCAGTATCCCACAGTCATGGATAAAAGAATGCTTAATAACACTGATTGACTGTATTACAGTGACCATGAAACAGTGGCAAACCACTTTGCATTTAAGCCATGATAAAGGACAACGTATTATTCCAGGGATAAAAGTTCAAAGGGGAATATTCCAGGGTGACTGTCACTGCTGCTCTTTTGTGTTGCCCTTAAGCCATTTAGCTATCTACTTAACAGATTAGGTCATAGCTATGATTTGGCTTGCAGAAAATAACAAAATGTAAAGACGTCTCATCTGCTTTCTGTAGATGATTTAGAACTGTATAGCTCATCAGATTATGAACTGAAAGGCACAGCCATAATGGTCAACATTTTTTCAGATGATATAACAATGTCATTTGTTTGTGATAAATGTACAACAGCAACCTTGAAAGTAGGAAAGCTGCAGCACCAAGAAAACATCAGTTTGGGAAAGGAATGTGATAAAAAAAAACTTGAGCAAGTGGGAGTGTATAAATATTTGAGAATTCATGAAGGACCAGCAATGAAACATGCCCAAATGCAAATAAAACTTGAATATTTTAGAAGGCGTATATTATTACTGAAAATAGCATTGACATCTAGGAATAAAGTCCGAGCTATAAAACAATTTGTTCTTACTTTCCTAACTTACAGTTTTAGAGTGACTGACTGGCCCAAAAACGTGTTAGATGGGTTGGACAGGAAAAGAAGAAGGATGCTTTGTGCTCATAAAATGATTTATAAATATCAGTCTATACCAAGATTATATATTCTCCATTCTGAAGAAGGTATGGGCCTCCATCCCTGCTTACTTTAGCAGAAGTATATCAGTGTCAAGTGGGATTGGAAATAAAAAAAAAAAAAAAAATATATAAATATATATATATATATATATATATATATATATATATATATATATAAATGTACATATACACATGTACACAAACACACACACACACACACACACACACACATATATATATATATATATATATATATATATATATATATATATATATAGATATATATACAGACTTTGTTCATTTTGTTGTGAAAGCTTTACACCATAACTCTAAACCTGTTGCTGTGATCTCAGACCTAAAAAGTGACCTTTTTGCAACTGAGTACTGCTGACTTTCAAAGATGATAGCTTAATTTATCTTGAGATAGCATCCATTTTCTGAATTCCATCCCTGTGGTATAGAAGAAAAAAGCCTGATTGCACCAGAGATTTCCTGTGTTAGATTAACATTATGGATGTTGGATGAACCAGGCAGAGGATATATTTATATATATATATATATATATATATATATATATATATATATATATATATATATATATATAAAAGTGGCTGATGCCTGCTCCATAGTTCTGGGTGCAGAGAAAGGCTGTCTAGGCTCACTGTACTGACAGCATTTAGAGCCCAGTAAGGTCTACACTGATATAATTTATTAAGATGGCTATTTATTTATTTATTTAGTTAGTTAGTTATTACAATTGGTTAACCAGTTAAGCGTGCTGCTCTGTTGATTTTGTTTCAGTCACAATCTGGGGGTAAAACACATATTACAAGATAAAGGTTGTTATACAGTAGAAGCAGAGGTTAAATGGGCTTAACAAATATTTACAGTACATTTATACTTATTCAAGGTTGCTATTTAGTAGACAAGGATGTCAAGACAGAGCTATATGAATGAGCTATTTCTACCTCGATTCAGATACCTATATTCAATGACAGATGTATCATAACTCTGCTTACCTTACAAGGGCCAATACATTCTGGCTAGGCTTATAAATGCCTTCGGGCAGATAGCCTAGTACCCACCAATGAACCTATGAACCTAAGACCAAAAGATTTTATTCAGTATTCCAGAAGCAGTTATACTCTGTCTCTTTATCAAAATGTTCCCCTAGGGCTGATTTGAAATTTTAAGTTATCATTTTTCCTGACTTCATTTAGTAGCTCATTTTATACTGCAGGTCCTAATGTAGAGAAGGTTCTTTCTCCTCTAGCTTTCATAAACCTTGCGTGAGCTGTGTAAGTATTCAGGTGTAATGTTTTCCATATGGCGTGGAAGTTGAGAGGGGAGGGTCAGGTGCGAGTTGAAGGTACTTCAACTGAGAGACATTTGTGATAGTGTTACCATAATTATCTTTGACTGAGATATCAGGGAAGTAAGCAAGTTCTTTATAGGCAACAAATATGAGATTAGTTTTTGTTGAATTTATTTTTAAATAGCCAGTAGATCAGCCTATTGGCTGAAACTGTATCTGTAAAGCTTGGCTAGTTTTGTGAGAAATATGTCATCTGCATACATCACTAGGTCAAGGCCTCATTGGTCTTAAGGAGATGTCTTTTATAAAGACTGAGAAGAGCAGGGGTCCCAATACCAAGCCTTGTGATTTGCGAGTATTACATGTTCCCTTTTCTGATAAGCAATTATTGACAGAAAAATGAAAGAGTATGTCTGTGAGGTAGGCTTGAAACCAAGAAATTGTGTTTTTTCTAAAGTTTAGTGTTTAGAATTTACTTGAGGAGAAGGAGGATATGCTTGAAAGTCTCAGAGGTCCTAGTCACATCAATGACAATACCTGCATAGATGTGGCCATTGATAATGCTGCATAAAGTATTTGTGACTGTGGTATGGGCAGCGGTGGTACTAAATGTTTTTCTAAAACCATATTGCTGGTCACTTAGTAGTCCACACCTATGTATGCAAGTTTTAGGGGTTGATTTTAAAGGGTGTTTTCAATGATGCTTCTGGGACATAATATGGACGTGGGTCTGTAGACCTTAAGTTCTGAGGGTTTAGGATGTTTAGGTAAGGGGATAACAGCAGAATGTTTAAAAGCAGCAGGTACTATGCCCAACATAAAAGAAAGATTGAAGATTTAAGTGAGAGGTTTAATAGTGAAGCTGACTGACAGTCTAAGGAAAGTGGGATGTAGCATACTAAACTTAGAGCCAGTAGACTTAAGCTTCAGGAGGGATTTATTTTTCTGAGGGTACACCAAAGGCTGGAATGACACGAATCCTTTATTAAAACAAAGTACCTAGGACAGTTAGCACTTTCACGTTGTAGTAACGCTTCTTCAGACTTCAGTGCCATAGTACAACACAATTCACTTTAAATAGTGTATAGTCACACCTGTAATTCATTAACATTCCAATTAACAATTTAAGTAAAAAAATAACTTCTAATACATTTTTTTTAAAAATTACATACAAAGTTACTATTGTGGCTTATTAAAAAATTGAAAAAGTTAAAAACTTATATTGCAACCATGGAAGAAAATGTGGGGAAAAAATGTTGTATCGTGTGAATCTAGTGTTTTAGAGGTTTAGCTGCCAAAAATGGTTTTAAATTAATTCTCTCATTTAACCCATACTGATGTGCCTGTAGCCTAAGTATCCATTTGCTCTCAATTTCTTCAGTGTAGTTCCTTAAATTGCCTAATCTATTGGTCTTCCTTATTAATTCTAACACCCTAAACTTGAAACAATGCTGAGATCCATTGTCTATGATGTGTCGGGCTAGCGCATTAGTAGTGTTCTCTTTGTTGATTGCGTAAATATGCTCCCTTATACGCTCATGAAGAGGAAGACCAATAGATTAGGCAATTTAAGGAACTACACTGAAGAAATTGAGAGCAAATGGATACTTAGGCTACAGGCACATCAGTATGGGTTAAATGAGAGAATTAATTTAAAACCATTCTTGGCAGCTAAACCTCTAAAACACTAGATTCACACGATCCAACATTTTTTCCCCACATTTTCTTCCATGGTTGCAATATATGTTTTTAACTTTTTCAATTTTTTAATAAGCCACAATAGTAACTTTGTATGTAATTTAAAAAAAAATTTTATTAGAAGTTAGTTTTTTACTTAAATTGTTAATTGGAACGTTAATGAATTACAGGTGTGACTATACACTATTTAAAGTGAATTGTGTTGTACTATGGCATTGAAGTCTGAAGAAGCGTTACTACAACGTGAAAGTGCTAACTGTCCTAGGTACTTTGTTTTAATAAAGGATTCATGTCATTCCAGCCTTTGGTGTACCCTTGGATTTGTTTTTCCTGACTGTGACTTTATCGCTACGGGGCACTTCACTCAGCAAGGAGGTTTGTTACTTGTTCTTTCATTTGGATTTATTTTTCTGTTTAACAATAATAAAAGTGAAGTAGAAAGTGCCAGAATATTATGTCAGAGTCTATAAGATATTCTTGTTGCTGGCATTTGGAGTAGAGTTAATTGTGGGCAGAAAAGATTGTTGAATGTTTGTTATTGTATGCGCAAGAGCAGGAGTTGGCATGTATTTCCCAAAGGCTGTCACTGCAAAGCTAGCAAAACTGCAATAGGGTGGTGGCAGTTAGGCCACACTCTCTGGCAGCAGTACAATGCTGCACTAGCATTCTGAATATTGTACATGGTCCAGGCCATGGGTTCAGTTGAGCATGGACAGAGTCTGAGGTAGGTCTGGTAGATGTGGTGAATAAGGAAATGATTTGGTGGCAGCTGGTGTTCAATTGCTGGAAATTAGGGGGAAAACAGGACATCACTTTCTGAAGTAAATGAAATATGTAACTGTGATGATTGCCATTATTTATTGATTGCAATCCATGTTTCTCAAAAAATAAAAAATCAAGTTTAGGAAAAGGAAACAAAATTTTGAGCCAAAATCACGGATATCAATGAAAATCAAAGACAGTTATGGCATATACAAGCTGACTGTTTTGTAAAAGTTACACCCTGTTATTTTATAAATGCCATTCTTGACTGAACGTGACCCTAAATTCAAAAGACATTGTCTCCCTACTGCATCAAGATATTGTTATGACATTTTAGTGGCAAGATACCCCTGTAATCTCACTTTTATTTTATTTTTCATAACCTACTAACTGTTAGGAACCTAGACAACAGAATCTGAAACATGTTAGAACATGTCAAATATTCATATTTTGCTATAACATGATAATAACATATATTGAAGCAGGGAGGCCCATTGGACACACAGTCCATTTTTAGCGGTGACCCAGGAGCAATATCTGGTTAAGCAACTTGCTCAAGCTCACACAATAGGCATTCAAGAACTGAGGCAATCAAACCCTGTACCACAGGAATGACAGCTCAAAACCTTAACCACTACACCAACTGCCATTATATATAATAATTGGACGACACAGTGGTGCAGCTTTAGCATTGTTACCTCACACCAAAAGGTTTTCTGTTTTTTGATTCTCAGCTGGGGTGCCTTCCGTGTGTAGTCTGCATGTCCTCCCTGTGTTCATGTGGCTTTTCTCCGGGTACTATGGTTTCCTTCCATGTTGCAAAGACATGCATCAGGAGTGTTTCTTCCTAGGCCTCCTCTGAAAATTGGCTTCATTCCAAGTCAGACTTTCCTGGTAAACAAATGTTAAATAATATGTAACACATAAATATGAGAGTGAATATTGCTATTTCTAAGATGTGAGCATTATTTTTGACTGCCTTTTCATAGTGATATACCAACCATACAATTCCAATACATTGATGGATTGCCAGTGTGAAAAAAAAGCAAAATGTACATTGTTTTGTGAACTGAATGGCAAAACAGAACACCAAAATGGCTATATTGGAGTTGTGGTGGTACATAGTAATAAACAACCATTTCTCTGTATCTGTATGAGATATTAGAGCAATTTTTTCAGATACTATATCATGACCCTCAGAAACAAAATGCACTTAGCTAGTGATTCTACTTGTAAAATCATGCACACAACTTTATTTTCTTATAATGCAATTTAGTGTATGAGTCTAAACACATTGGAAGGTTTGTATGTCTAGTAACAATATGCTTATGTATTCAGGTGAAATAAATAGGATTTTTACTTTTTATGTGATGACAACATAGTAAAAAAGATCACTAGGCCATTATTGTACTCTCTCTACAGAGCAGAATTTCAGTAGAGCACCCAGAAAATGGATAATGCATAAGGACAGACTGAGGCAGTTAAGGCATATGAATATAAGCCACTGGGGTCTGTTTTTGAAAGGCTTTATCTTTATCTCTGCTTGAAATTTCAGTATGAAATCTCTATGTAGTAACAGCTGCGGATGAATAGTCTGCTACAGAATGCACCTAAGACTTTAATTCTAACCTCAGAGCCTCCAGTGCAGGTTAACTCTGAATTTGATACAACAGCTTTAGCCACATAAAATGATAGCAGTAAAATAATATCGTGTTACAACAGAAAATGAATATTTTTGGTGAAATATGTAAAGTTTTTTATTTCTTATCTAATAAAAACTGAGTATGTAAGAATGCTATGGAATTAAATTTTCCCATGCACTGACCAGAAGTAAAAAGCTATCCTCTAAACAAAGACTGAGTATAATGCAAAATGTCAGATTGCAGAAATGGACATCTGAGATCACACTAATACAGTACCTGTCTCTAAAACAGTAAACCACAATCCATTCTTTCATCCATCCACAACCCCGTTTTTCCATCTTTCACATGGGATCAGGATGTTATTTCAACAGTAGCAATCATCTAGAGCCAGTATTCATGCCATGAAGTGGTAGTCCTCCTGTGAAATTTCAGTATAAAACTTTCAGAAAGTAATAAGGCTACAAAAATCAATATAACATTTTTATTCTTATTCTAACATTCTAACTGTAGGAGTATTGGTGCATCCATACAATGAATTTGCCCTAATAGCATTAGTTGATTGTGCATTTAGCTTGTTAAGTAACAAGTAATATTTCAAATAAAAAAAATATATATTTTCTTGAAAAATATAGATAACCTTATGCATTATGTAATGACAACTCATTGATAGATTGATAGATAGTGTAGATCATTGTGTGTATTGTACCTAGATAGCATGTACATATAAGTTACTGAGCATGTGAAAGATCAGTGCCATTTTGTATAGTCAGAGTGAATGCAGGCATGCCTGGAGATGCACATACGAGTATGTTTGAAGTAACAAGTCAGTCAGTTAGCTTAAATGCATGTTCCAGTTACAGCTCCTGATGTGTTTATGTACAATAAATAACTTGAATTCATCACAGTGTCTCAGTGTCTTGTTTGATACGCTAGACATTCAACAGATAGATAGATAGATAGATAGATAGATAGATAGATAGATAGATAGATAAACAGCTAGATAGATAGACAGAGGTAGAAAGATAGATGGACAGATAGAAAATATATTTATTTCTAGTAAAATAGAGACTTTCAATTTTTGATCTAGTATCAACTGACTAAAAAAGTATCCTAAGCAATACTGTGTAGTGTACTCTGTAGAAGTTCAAAACTGCACTTGCATTGTAAATTGGGTTTAAAAGTGAAATGACAAACTGTCTAAGCAAATATCTCTAAGTGTGTTGATATTATGTCTATCTGTAATAAGCCATATCTCAATTCCCTTTGAAAATTTAAGAGGATAATGCTGACATGATTTAAAAAATCATATTATAGTTCGACTCAAGTTCTGCTGATAGGATTTTCATTGCAGTACTATTGTATATTTAATCCCAAGCAACAGTTGCTCAAACACTTAGCATCATAGCTGTGGTATGTTGCAAATTAAAAACAAAACAGAAAAAAAAACCTTCTGAAAAATACAGTAAATGTTTACTTCTGATGGAATGACAACTCAGTATAAAAGCATTCTAGTTAATTTTGTATTCTGCATGCTAAGTGTCACTCAGCTCTGTTTAACATAGATGACAAGCAGGTGGGGTATATTGTTTAGAAGTTGTAATACACAGAAACACATCAGGATGGATAGCAGCATCATAAAATATGAACAAACTAGTTAACAGACAGACCTTATATACATACATGCTTACATCTCAAAAGCTTACTACAAAACGGCAATCTAGCTTGCATGTGCTCATTATTTATACACTTGGACAGCTTCTTAAAGGTACATACACACACAATGATCTACATACTTTCTCTTAAAAATATTGCCCTTTGTAAAAATAATATCACTGTTAGACATGCATTACTATAGACATTAGAAACAACACATAATGTTCATGTCCAAGTTGCTTCATATCTCTCATGGGGTTTAGCGATGTGACTATATCTTTGTAACACAACAGTCTGGTCCAAATTTAACAAAAGGGACAGTCTTCAGTGCACAACTCATACCAAGAACTTCTGGATTCATCACAGGAATGGGAATGTCCTCTGGAATTTCCTCAGAAATTGGAACAACAGACAACTCACTCTGAGATAAACAGCCTTTCTCACAGGCTATGTGCTGTGGTATAAACTCAGACACTGGTCTTAAATGCTTCTTATTCTACCTACAGACTGCTCCTTGTTATTCCACAATGTATGATCTCAGCTTTGGGCAAATACTCTTGTCATAACCTTTGGACTTTTGCATCCTTACAACTTTTCCTTCTCATAATGGATTGAGCAGTTTTCTGGTTTTATCATAGTAGGACTTCTGGGTTAGGCACTTCAACAGATTGTTTGCTGCTGACCTGTTGTTCTTGATACATGGAACCAACAATGGACTATTGATTGGCCATGTGGTTCTGGTTTGTCTCAACAGAAGTCTCTGAGCAGGTGAACCAAGATGTTTATCATGAGAAACATTTCTGAGATTCAAGAGATTCAGGAAAACATCACTATTGTCTTGTTTTGACTTCTCTAGCAACTGTTTCACACTTTGAACTGCACGTTCTGCCAAACCGTTTGACTGCAGGTACTCAGGGCTACACTTGACATGAGTAAAGTCCCATTCTCCAGCAAATCTTTTGAACTGTTGGCTTCTAAACTGCATGCCATTGTCAGAAATAACTGTGCAGACTCATACAAGGTAGTCTGGGAATCTGGTTTAGCTGAAGTGGTTCTTTCTGTTTATGTGGCTTAGTACTGCTACACAGTGAACAAGATAAAAGTGCTCTCTCAATGTCTTGTGACATAGAAGGTCAACATACTAGCCATCTCATCCTTCTTTTGGTAGAATCGACTCTTGGGTCACCACAATGCATGATAGTAATGTACTCTGGTTGCAAGGACTTAGGAACAATTTCTTTCAGACTTTTGATTATGATACCTTTGTTAGACAAAATCTCATCTCTGTATTGAAAATAAGGTCGCACCTCTTGAGGTAAACTAGATTGCTTTGATGGTCATATTTGATTGATAAAGTGGTTGATTCTCTGAAAAACTGGATCTGTGGTTTTGTGATCTCTCAGCTCATCAAGATGTGTGGAAGAAAAATCTGTCACTTCCATGACTTCAAAATCAAGGTTCTCATTCTCATGCTGTTCTCTGGTGTTTCTGGGTGATCAGGATAATGTAACAGCAAAACAAAGAAGTTTGCCTTTCTTGTAGACCAGATTGAAATTATACTTTTGCAATCTCAGCATCATACATTGCATTCGGGTTGGAGCTGAATGCATAGGCTTTCTCAAGATAGTGACTAAAGGTTGGTGATCTGTTTCGATCCAAATAGGTCTACTATAAACATAATCATGGAACTTTGAACACACAAACACAATTGCCAAAAGCTCTTCCTCAATCTGGGCATACTGCATTTCAGTTTGGGTAAGAGTTCTTGATGTATAGGCAACAGGTTGATGCTCTTGCAGAATGACTGCCCCAAGACAAAATTTCGAAGCATCACACGAAAGTGTAACTTGCTTATGAACATCATAGCATCTGAGAGTTGGTTGACTGGTAATTCTTTGTTTCAGGACATCAAATGCTCTTTGTTGTTGCTCTGACCAAGACAAGGATATGTCTTTATGTGTCAGCTCTCTAAGTGGTGCTGATAGTTGGCTCAAGTCTGGAATGAACTTGCCTAGGTAGTTGACCATGCCAAGAAAACGTTGCAGGGCTTGAACATTATCTGGAGCTGGCATCTCGAGAATAGCTGTTTGCTAAGAAGGGTCTGGTTGTAAGCCCATACTCATAAATAAATAACCAACATAAGTAACTTCTTGTAGCCTGAATTTGCATTTGTGTGGATTGAGGTTTCTGTCATGCTCTGCTTCATCATGACCTACTACTAGTATGTCTACTATAATAGCACAAGGATACCTGGAAAAAAGTTGCTCCATTGCACATTGAAAGACTTAACTTGCAGAATTTATCCCAAATGGCAGTCTCAAAAATCTGTACCTGTAGCACTGTTGGTTGTAAATATTGTATATAATTGTTTTTGTTTTTGGTTTTGATTTTTATTACAATGCTCTTGTGTTGCTGTTCCTATATGTATCATATGTATCATTAAACTATGTGGCTACTCACAATATTCTGTAATAATCCATCGTTGCATTTTTATGTGTATAACTGTAATGTATTCCTTCTCCCAATATGCATTGTATCTCACTTTGAAAAATAAAAGAATTATTTGAAAAAAAAAAAAAAAATCTGTACCTGCCAAATGGAGTACTGAACATAGTGAGTAATGATAATTTCTTGTCAAGCTCAAGTTGTCAAAATGAATGCTTTGCGTCTAAGACAGAAAAAATAGTGGAATTTGGCATCAAGGCTGTGACTTCTTTGAATGTGAGTATTGGATGAAGAGGTCTTTTTAATACTTTGTTCAAATCTAATTGATCAATACATTTTCCGATATCATCTGATATTTTCTTGTGAGCTACCACCATGGAAGATACCCATTCAGTTGGTTCATCTACTCGATAAATCACACCTCATTGTACCATTTTATCTAGCTCGGCTTTGACTTTGTCCTGCATGGCTATTAGAACTTTTTGTGCTGGCCTGATAACTGGACTGACCTCTGGGTCTAACTTCATGGGATACACAACTGGGAGTTTTCCCTAGTTTGTCATAGAAAAGATCAGAATAGGTAGAAAACCTGTACTGGGTGAAATTAGATTAGTGGTCTTTTTAAGCTAACATGATGTCCTTCTTATTAAATAAAATCAGTCCCATTTTCATACTGTCTCTGAGCCCTAGTAATGACTGTCAGTGCCTCTTGACCACATAAAATAACAAGTAGTAGCATCTCCCAGCAGAGTAACATGAAAGCACTACTGAGCCTTTGGTTTGAATTTCTTCACCTCCATAAGCAACAGGCTTTGTACACCTTGCCAAATCAAGCCTTTCACCATGACACACTGTAGCTAATGTTTCTGCTGACATAACATTGCACTAGGAACTTCTGTCAACTTTAAGCCCTATGGGTATGCAATTTAATCAAACAGTAGAAAATACTTCATTTGTTTCCCTTAAATCTACTGTATTAACTGTTTCATGAAGCACTGACTCACCATCAACATAAAGAGTACAGTTGCAGCTATCTACTTGATCAAGTCATTTCTTAAAATGTTCCCTTTTAATAAAAGAATATGGACATTTTGATTTACAAAACCTTTTGAAATGATTCTATTTATTGCATTGTGGCATTGTTGACCAAAAGCTAAATATTTGTCCCTTTTACATTCGTGTCTTCCACCACAATTACTACAGTTGACAAGGAAAGTGGGTTGGGGGCCATGCCCTGAGTTTGCTGACTCACTTTTATGCTTCACTGAGACTGTGTGAACTCTGGAATTTGTTGGAAAGTTCTGGAGTTTACCAGTGTGTGCTGCAGGGGCTACAGTTGCTGCCATGTGCTTGGACCTGTTTCTTTTAATAGCGTGCTGTATACTATCAACATGAGCTTTATCACTGTACCTTCTAGAGCTGTTTACATTTGTAAGCATATCTGAATGCTTTTCTGTGAGCTCGTATATATGACAAATCTCAATGGCCTTATTCAAAGTTAAATCACTTTCACGAAGCAAAATCTTTCTTACAGCATCATCTTTAATACCGCACACAAGTTTGTCCTTTATCAGCTCATCCCTTAAATCACCAAATCTGCACATTTTAGCTTTATTTCTCAGGTCAGTTATATATGCTGCAAAAGTTTGACCAGGTTTTGATCCCTTGTGTAAAATAAGAATTTCCATAGTAACATTTGTCTGAGAGTTACACATTTATTTATTTATGTATTTCTTTATTTATTACATTTGATGACTGGTTTCTCTAAATGTATGTTTTAAGCACTCAGGGTCCTCCCTTGACTCAGCCTGTACAACAGTATGATGCTTTCCCCCTTCTTCTGTATAGATAGTAGGTGCATACACAAATGAACGTTCCCTTTCTATGGCTTCTGACCCAGCTAAATTAAGCAGAATAAATGCCTGTGTACTATCATCTTTATCAGAAAATGCAGCCTGTATGAAAATGTCATACTTTTGCTCAAACACTCTCCAGTTTTCAGCAATATTACTGCCAAACACAAGTGCACTGGGTTTTTGAAATCTGTCTGCCATGCCCACAAATTATACACAAACACACTGAAAATATAGCCCTTACAATTATGTATGAACAAACTGTTCTGTGAGCTTGCAATAACATTCAAATGCACAATAATCTCTTCAAAATGCTGCACTTGCAAAATATCCTCTGTAATGGATGTACTTTTGTGAAATAACTTTACTGTACCAGTGCAGAAACATGCAAGCACTTTATACACTTCTGAGAACTCGAATAGCTTTGCTTATTATGGAAAATATATGCTTTGCAAAAATGCAGGCGTTTCCCTTTATTTTATTTGTGTTATGCAAATCGGACTTTATTTCAAACATTTTCAGTAGTAATTTGAATATTTTTATCAATATCGTATCTATCAGTTTATGCGAATATCATTTAGAATGTTCTGTATGTCTCGTTTCATATTTTGCGAAAAAGTTGTGCTGAGCAAGTTTTAATACCTGAAATTCGTTTCTGACATGTTTTGTGAAGTATGCACATTTTAGGGATGATTCATTCTTGTATATTTCACCAGTTCCAAACAAGTGTCTTAAGTTGTTTTAGCCATGCCACCTCTAACTTCATGCCCTTCAGACATCCCACTTCTGACAGGGTCTATATTACAAGATCGAAACTTTAATTGAATAACTAAAGATTGACCTTGTAATATCGAAACCTAACAATGTCGAATGGCCAATTTAACTCAGGGAAACACTTCCCTTGGCTGCATTAAAAAAAACTTTAAATCCCAATTCAAGTAGGGTCTTCGCCCCCCCCCCCACACCCCCTCTAACAAAATATACCAATTCCGAGATCGCTCCAAATTGGAGAAAAGGGCACAATCCACATAACGGCTAAGGTAAGTATTTCCCTGGGTTAAATTGACCGTTTGACATTATTAGCTTTCAATATTCCAAGACAGATCTTTAGTTATTCGATTAACTAAAGTTTTGATCTTGTAAAATAGACCCTTCTGACACCATGTCATTCATCTCTCTCTAACATAGATGACAAGCAGGCAGGGTATTTCGTTTAGATGCTTTAATACATAGAAATGCATTAGGATGGATAGCAGCATTATCAAATACGAACAAAATAGTTAACAGACAGATGTTATATACATACATGCTTACATCTCAACAGCTTATTACAAAATGGCAGTCTAGCTTGCATGTTCTCAGTATTTATACATGTGTGCAAGCCCTTGAATAGCTTCTTAAAGATACATACACACACAGTGATCTACACTAAGCAAATAGCAAGCATACCAATCTCTGGTGTCTTTATGTGAAAGGCTATATCTCATACTCTGTTTTGCATTTCATTATGAAACTTTCTGGTGGAACAACAGAATGATCAGCTACAAAACACACATAGAACTCTTATTCTACCATCAGGAATTTTAATGCATCTCACTAATAAAAATGAAACAAATCCTTCAGCTAAATGAAAGTAGTGTGTTGTTTTTATGATATTTTACAACTGAAAAATAGTTTTATTATAAAATATGTAGCAACCGTAATTCTGAAATAATGACAACTTTGTATGCATATATTCATGACATTACTTTTACTTGTCATTTTTGACAGGTCAGTTAGCCACTGGAGGAAGTCAAGTGTAGTACCAGACTGTGACAATACACGTATTCTGAAATACTGAATTTGCTAGCTGTCATATAAGAAACCATACATATGCACAACTTATAAACAATTGTTTTGTATGGAGGGGCAGTATATCTCACAGAGGATACCAGACTCCACATCCAAATAAATCAAAGTGTATCCCTGTCCATATTCAAGTCCAACATGGATATATGGATGGGAAACTGAAAATTTACCCCAGGACTGTCCCCTGTACTACTAATGGACAGAGACATCTCCTAAATGCTTTATCCCATTTATAGATCCCTCAAATTACCTATGGTATAAAGGCTAGTTATTCCCCTTATGGATAATATATAATTATCCACCATGGGAGGGTCCCTATTAGAGCGACAAAAAATCAAAATCTTGAATGGCTTAAAAGTTGAAAATGCCATTCTTCGTAATCACTATTGTAAGATCACGATACAGTGAAGATCGGAAAATTTGCCCTTTCCTCACTGTAGTGCGATCTTGGAGTTGGAATATTTATTTAGTGGGGAGGTGTGCAATTTCAGTTTCCTGAATTTCTGCTCATATGAGCACTCGAGATTTTGATGTTTTGTCAATATAATATAGACACCCAATGGATGGGCAAGGCCAATCTCTAACCAAATGGGATAATTTAATTTGAGCACAAAATGGAAACTGAGAAGGCCTGCCAGGTCAAGAATTGTAGTACTTACCACTGAAACTATGATAAACATCAGTTCAACATATTCAGGGGATTCAGATACAATACAATATAAAGGTGCAAAACATGCTCAGGAGTACCATTCTGCCCTTAAAGATTTCACAACATCTCCATCTTGAGATCCACGACACAGACTGCCTTTGTATGTAAAAAGAATGCAGGATTCACTGTATACACAGTAAAAAAATGCTGCCTTTTCTGTTAACATTTTGTTTTACATGATTCACTGTTCACGTACAGCACATATACATATGCATACATACATATAAACATACAAATATTTCAAGCACAGGAATTAATGCCCTTCTAGCCTGCCAGTACACCAAAACCGTCTAGAATCTTCTTAAAAATATCTAAGCTAGTGCTTGCTTTAATGTAATTTGTTAGTCTATTCCAAGTATCAGCTGCATTCTTAGAACCAATTAATATACTTCTCTTTCCTATCAAATCTTCTACATAGGTTGCCTGATGATTTGCTTGTACTTTTTGATAACTACAAACATTTTCAGAGGTAGTTGTCTCTAAATGTTTTACAAGCAATATCAACATCAATCTTGTGGGAGCACAGCAAATGTTCCATTAAAGAAAAACTATATTATTAATGCTTCTAGCATTAACAGCCATCAGAGAAGCATCAGACGTTGCTATCTGTGAAATGTAAAATGTTTGACCTTGCAAAAATCTTGTCTTGTGTTGGTAAAATATTGCAAAATATCTGCTTCAAAAATTATCTTCCCTGATCTTGACAGAGCATACTATCCTGTCTGAATATGTGTGCTTAAAATTATGCTTGGCTAGTCTACAAATTTCCATTTTTTATGACAGGACATCTTTCTATTTATCCCAAAAATATTTTCATTCATAGTGATCTGACTCTCCTTTCTATATGTGATTTGTGAAAAATGTGTCCCAACAGCTGTGCAAGCTATGCTATCTAAGAAGGGCTATATGTTCTCTACAGTCACAGAGTCCTTGAGGATAAGATCATATGTATAAACATTAATAAAAAAATGATTTCTCCAAAGCCAACTTCATGCTTCTTAAGACAGGAGTGGTAAACTTCATGACACCCATGCAGATGGACAATACAGTTACGATAGCTGAATCCTACACAATTGCACTCTATAAGCACTTACACGAGTGCATGGATCGTGCTATCCCAAACAGAACCAACACGCTATCCTCCAAAAAAGGAAACCAATCTGGTGGTCTCCTATCATAAACAAACTGTACAACAGAAGGAAGAAATTGTTGCAAAAGAGAGTAAAATCCCATGAGTGGAGGAGCTCACTGGTTAGCCTCAATAAGAAGCTGAGATCCCTTAAAATATCCTCCAAACTAGCTACGAAAACAAAATCACCACTGATTCAAAGGACAACCACAAAGCATTCTATAGCTATGTCAAGAATTTCAATGGCAACACCCAGATCTGCTCTGAGTTACAGCACAATGGCACCAAAATTACAGAACCAACTGATATTGCCAACATCCTGGCAGATAGGTTCAGTGCTAACTTTACCCCCCACCCCCACCCCCTAAAGGGCCTATATCTATACAGGAAGAATGCAGAGTCCCTGTAATCACAACTACACAGGTAAAAGCTGCACTCTCTAAAGCCAAAAACATAGCATTCATGGGACTGGACAACATCCCAGGCTGCATTTTACACGAACTTCAGAATGAACTGGCTCCCCACCTAAGCACCATGTTCAATCATAGCCTCACATCAGGCTTTGTGCCCACTGAATGATGTACAGCAACAGTTATCCCACTCCACAAAGGAGGAGCCACCAATGATCCTGGGAACTATCGTCCTATTAGCCTGACGAGCCTGGTCTGCAAGGCCATGGAACGTATCATCATGGAACTCATAAACAAAGACATTGGTAACCTCCAAACTATAGATCCCACCCAGTTCTGGTTTGTAAAAGGCAGATCATGCCTCCTGAACCTGATTGACTTCTTTGAGGCAGTCACCAAAGCAGTAGATAAGGGTAAGGTGGTTCACACAGCCTATCTTGACCTTGCCAAGGCTTTTGACACCATCCCCCACTCTGGAATTATAGCTAAACTTACTAAACTAGGTATAAATCCCTATGTCACAAGATGGGTTGCCAACTGGCTCACTGACAGAATCCACACTGTAAAAGTTGCACACTTAAAGTCTGACCTCAAAGCAGTGACAAGTGGAGTACCACAGGGTTCAGTCCTGGGACCTCTCCTGTTTGGTATCTACTTCTCTGAAGTACAGGCTAACACAGAAGGCCTCTGGCTAACAAAGTTCGCAGATGACTGCAAAGTAGGAGCCATAGTTGAGTCCCCAAATGATGTGGAAATCTTACAGAAGGGCCTCGCTGAGACAGATGCCTGGTGTCAGAGCCATGGCCTCAAGCTCAGTGCCAAAAAGTGCACTGTCATCCCCTTTGGTAAAAATTTGTACCCATGAACTACTACATAGACAGGAGGCTACTTAACACCGAATGTGTGATAAGAGACCTTGGTGGACAGTAGTCTGTCCATTGATAGTCACATCGCCACTGTAGTCAGGAAGTCCTTCTATGTGGCACACCTCATCATAAAAGGGTTCTCATCCAGGAAAAAAGAGGTCATTGTTCCCCTCTACTCGACACTCATTAGACCCATTATAGAGTATAACGCCCCTTTTGGAATGCACCTCACAAGACATTTGCAGCAGCTGGAAAGGCCACAGAAGTACTTCACAAAGAGGATTACTGGCCTCACACAGATGCCCTACACTGACTGTCTCAAAAAACTCCAGCTTTACTCCATAGCATATCACCTACTCCGAGGTGATCTCTGCCTAACATATAAAGCTATGTCAAACCCAGAGCTGTTGGACATGCTACACCTAAAGAAATCCCAATCCCTCCGAACTACATGCTCTAGGGACATAAACCGTGTCACCACAATAAACCAGACATGCTGGAGGGATAGATTCCTGTCCCAGAGACTTCCCATACTCTGGAACAGTCTACCAATCTATGTCAAGCAAAGTTCTTCATTAGCACTCTTCAAGAAAAATCTTGATGAGTGGATGGGAAATAGGAAATACACCCTGGGGATCACTTCTGTGTCTCTGCTCGACAGTGGCACAGGAAAATAACTTTCTTGGGTGGTGTAAGCCAGAGATCCTTGTTGGCTAGGCTTACGTGGGCCCTCGGGCCGATAGCCTAGTACCTACCTATGAACCTATGATGATTGATACTTCCTTACATGAAAGCTTTCTAAGGCTTATCTTGCATCCTATATTTTTGCTCCTGACAAGCATAACACTATTAAATGCCTATTATCTTCTCTGCAAATCAGTCCCTCTAATAATTGAATATTCAGTTACAAGAATATGTTTTCTGAACAGCTCTGGAGAATCTTCAGCTTCTAATTCAGTAATATCTGCTCACTCAGTTGTTACAAAGGAATGATCTTCATCTCCATTATTCTTATTAATTATACCGTTTTCATTGCTTATTACATTTGCGAGCATATATTTGTCATCCAACTGGCTTTTTATATCCCCATCTTGAGTCATGTTGTTCTTCTATATACTCTGAATCCTTAGACTGCTGAATACTTGAATCCAGAATTCCAAAGCAGTCAGTGGTATCATATTTTTCAGTAGGGGTTGAATGATATTTATCACAACGATACTTATCTCATTACTCCTGTCATTAATATATGTAACAACAGTTCTCCAGGCTGTGCCAGTTGCACAAGCGCAATTATCATCACTAAGTCTACATTTATTACTAATACAATTTTGTACGTGAGGAATACACCAGTGTTATCTGGTGTTAGTATTCATTACACTGTACAAGATGCTTCTGAGTTAGCAAATCATTAATGGCATATTCATTTAAGGAATCTATATTTAGCTGCAAATGAATAAAAGATTCTGAAAGAAAAAAATAACCAAAATAAGTTACCACAGAGTTAATAGAGAATTTAAATCAATTTTTATGAGAAAGATTGAACAAAAAATATACCACTAAATATTAAATTAAGTGCAATGAAGGTATTGCTCTGAGTGTATAAGTTGTGAAAGTCACACAAAATTACAAAGACAGGATTGTTTAGATAAGCTCTGGATTGTCTTCTCTGCAGTCTGTGTGAATTTCTATTTGGTTAGGTCTCTTGAGATTGCTAGAGTTTGCCTTTCTAAAACCTGTCCCTTTCTAAATTAAAGATAAAACAACACAATATAAATCAAATTAAATCTTCTTGTTTAAAACTATCCCTTCCTTTCTACAAACAGTGAAAAACAGTAGTAAAAAATAAAATATAAATTCAAATAAAAGCTTCAATTACCGGGCTACTGCATGGTCAATCGCAAACCAAGACAGCATTGTTTCAATATGCTTTAGATTTTCATTTCTGCAGTCTGTGTGGATTTATAGCTGACTAGGCCCGTTGGGATGGCTAGATTTTGTGTGTCAAAAAAAACAAAAAACAGTGAAAACTAAAGGCAAACAGCACAATATAAATCAACGAGAATCTTCTTGTCTACAAGCTATCCCTTTCTTCCTCCAAACAGTCAAAAAACACTGGTAAAAATAAAATATAAATTCAAGTAAAACTTCTATTGCCATGCAACTGCACAGTCAATCACAAACCAAGGCAATGTTGTTTAGTTAAGCTCTGGATTCTGGACATTAGTCTTACCTGGCTTTGCAAGCAGTGACCAAATAGCCACCAGGTGAAATTTTGGCATGATGTCAGACTATGACAATAAACACCCTCCAAAATACTTGATGTGTTAGCTATATGTAACAAGCCACATATTAGTCTCTTTAAGGTATTTTATAATAAAAAAATTCAAAGAATTTAACACATTTGCATAAAAACACATACATGTATGTCATTCAAATGCTAAATAATTTTTAAGGATGTGAGAGGCCATATGTCAGTCTCCCTAAGGTAATTTACAATAAAAATGTTAGGGACATCTAATAAGATACTTGGATGAAAAACATACTTGTACTGTCCCAATGGATTGTGCCCCTTTCTGAGGGAGTACACTGGGTTTGGTTGTTATAACACCCCATAAATATAATGCCTATATTGCTCTTTGATAGACACTGCTCCCTCCAAATAAGACATTTGAATGAGCATTAAAAGTCATCCTATAACAGCCCTATTCTGTCATATATCATCTTCCCCCATACAGTGATGTCCACATTCTATATCATTTAGAGGTGTCATTTAGAAGAGAATGAAAAAGAAAATGAACACAGTAACATTTTAACAGGTTGCTGTTGGATGCATACACTGTCCCCAAAAAGTCATATTAATTTCTTTAACAGCTGTCATGTAACAACCCTGTGCTTATCACATGCAGCATTTCTCTTCATCCATGCTCACAAAACATATCCACCTTGTGTATATACCTTTAATTTTTCCTTGTGGGAAGTGAAGAAACAATGACCACTTTAATTTATTTCAACCTGTTGCTCTTAAGTATAAGCTCCCCTAAATTAGCTACATCTGTGATTAATTTTATGAATCATGTAATTGTCTTTTCCTTTTAAATATAACCTGCCCCCAAAATATTCCATCCATATTGTATGTATATTTCTGATGTGTGATTCAGAAGGAAATGGAAAGGATATTCACCTGAATAATATATTTGAACTCATTATTCATAGGAACATGAACTACACTTACGTTAGGCATAACCCGTAGCTGTCTTGTGATTTGATATATACTTTGCCTCCCTACTCCATAATGATAGTCACCTTCTGTTTACCCCTCTGATGTTCATTTCTGATAACATTGAAATAAAGAATTATCCCATCAATGCAACTCTAAAGCACTATACACTGTCCCCCACCTAAGCCACAGTAATGAACACTTTATTATAATCAACCTAAATGTCCTTTATCTTCATCCGCAGACCGCATCCCAAAACAAATTGAAATTTCAGGTGAATATATTTTGACTTGCTGCTATAGCTCATCTGCACACTGATGAAGAAAAGAATAAATTAAAACATAAATAATGAGGATTTGTTGTGCTGTACACACTGTAATGTTACCATATCCTCTAGATCTACCTGTTTTCATGTGAACAAGTAAACACATTCCTGAAGCGGAAACCATCCCTGAATACCATAATCCCATTTTCATGGTGTTCTCTAGTTATATAACTAGAAATCACTCAGAAAGAACTCAGATCAGTTGCTAACTAAGAGTAGTTGATCTTAAGTTCATAGACTGCATAATATTAAGACAAGGGTGGCTTCCTATATTATATAACTATTTACATTTATATAAAGATGCAAAGTCATGCTAATAAAAATCATTACATCTAACTGCAGAGTTAGATTAATATTAGCTTAAATCAGTTAGAAGCTGCAGTATAATTGTTTGATTTTTTTTCTTATTATTTTAAAATTGATTTTGCATTGGCTAGCAGTTTGGGAAGAGGAAGTAGAAATGTGGAGCAGAACAGATATTAGCATTACAAGCACTGTCCTTATGCTAGGAAATGTTGTTATTTTCTATTTCAGGACAGTTGCTAATGTTATGTATATAACTGAATGGAACATCAGTTAGTTCCACCACCCCCTTTCAAGTAGCAACAGTGCATCTGACCATGGGTGTGGACATGCCAGTGCAACTCCTGGCAGAGCCAGTTCTCATGGTAGGGTATGACAGTGACGAACTGCCACCTCTATGATGCATGGGTCACACCTGTCCAACACACCAAGATGTAGAGCTAGCACAGAGCTTAGTTGTGTTCCTGTAGACACTCACGCACCAATTTCACTGGAGGCCCCATACAGACACACACACAACAGTTGCATGGTTCATCCATGAAACTTAAAGCTCATTTTGTCTCATTGGCCATTTGTTACTTTATCCAAATGTCTGCCTGCTTGTCTTTCTAACTCACACTCACTCACTCACTGACCTTTTGTGTCAACCTAGGCTTCCTGCCTCCCTCCACGCAAAATCCTGTGCAAGTTTTGATAACTGTGCCATATCCCTGTTTTCTTTATTTTGGATTCAGGGATGCATAACATTTTTGTCTGATGTTCAGGGTGCATAGCTGACTTAATGCTTAGTATGTTTGTGTTTGGGATGTTGTTCTGCTAATTGTCCTTTTAAATTATTTTGGTCTAAGAAAGTTAGACAGTTGATAAAATCAAATTACCATGTAAATCGAGCAGTTGCAGCAGTTTTAGTTCACGGCTGACTATGTCTGATGCTGGCTGTACACAGCCATTACATGGGTAGGCAAAGGTTGTGAGCATTGCATGGTATCAATGTCACTATATGAATGTGTGTAGGATTAAGTTTTTAGCCCCTTAGATGGTGAGTCAGTGTGCCATGCATTCCCTCTCAGCTAATGTAAGGGCATATTGGGCATACCTACATCTGCCTACATCCACAGTAGCTGCTGATTCCCCCTCTGACTCCCCATCTGCATATGGCTGTGGTGACCTTGCCATTGATGGTGGGATTTGTGCCCCCTTACCCTTGTTGATCCTGCTGAAGCTGTTTTCTTGGGATGATATTCTGCAGCATGGCACATATGGTGAATATTTCAGTGCATGTACGTGGATTGTACTGCAAGGCTCCCCCAGATGTATCTAGGCACTGGACATACGACTTCAGCAGCTCATACATAAGCTCTATACTATTTATGATTTGAGCGTATCTCATTATGGCATTCTTCAGCATGCATGTGTGCTTTTCTGATGGCTGTCATCAGCCATGGTTCCAGTGCATAACCTGCATCCCCCAGTAAATGACCCTCTGGGATATCACCACTAGTGAGCATCTGATACATTTGGGATGTGTGTCAAATATGTGAGTGATGGAAACTGCCAGGGTTGCCAGCACACATATTTAAGATGATTCACTTGGTATTTCATACAACTTGGCAGTTAATAGCGTGGAAGCCCTTTCTATTTATCTAGAGCCTTCCCTGTTCCCCAGGTGGTGCCTTAATTTCTTTGTGTACAATCTATGAAACCCAGTACTTCATGGTAGTGTGCCACAGGGTAGAACTATTGCATATTTGTGGCTCTATCCTCAGGAGTATGGGAAAAATATATGTAGTCACTGGGATTTTGGAGCATAGCATTCAGGAATTGAGGGAGGATCCTGCATGCTGATGCCTGTGACACCCCCAGCATGTCCCTTGTTGGTCTCTGAAAGGTTCCTGTAGCTAAGATTCTATGCTACACATAACTTTGTCTCCACTGGTGTGGGTTCCCCTCAGTTTGCCCTAAGCCTGAGTTGAGGATGACAGAGGCTGCAGAGTGCCTGTATTATGTCAATATCTACCCTGTAGCACTCCTCAATCTCCACCTCATGCAGACTGTGATAAGTTATCTGGGGTCTGAAAACTCTTCCTCTTGGCCATGGTCTGTTAACAGCAGTAGCATTAGCATAAATTTCAGCCTGCTGCCACATGCACATGAATTAAAGCAACAGTAGCCCCTAACATTCTTTCTGTGTGGACTCCTTTCCATGGCTGTATTCTAGTAGGTTTTGGAATTCACAGGGAGAACCAGCACTGAGTCTACATATTTGCTTTATAGCTTGTTGAATAGCTCCTTTATCTTGGATTGGTTGATTAGCATGCAATTCAGCTGCTTATGCAGTAATTAGCACACCATGGTGTTTACCATGGTTGTGCTTTGTAGAGCCGTTTACTAAATAGAAAACAGTGCACTACCATGTTTGCATCACACCCTCATGCGCATTCAGTGTTAGTGGACTGCGTAGGGTTTACTGAAGCTGCCCTACTAATTATGATGCAAGAAAGGAATATGGGTGAGTCAGAATGTATGGTTATTTTTGGACTATTTTGTGACATTAGTAGTATTTTATATTTAGGGCCGCGGTGGTGCAGCAGTTAGCATTGTCGCCTCACAGTAAGAGGTTCTCCTGTTCAATTCTCGGCTGGAGTGCCTTCTGTATGGAGTCTGCATTTCCTCCCCACGGTCGAGTGACTATGTAAAAACATTAATAAAAAAATGATTTCTCCAAAGCCAACTTCATGCTTCTTAAGACAGGAGTGGTAAACTTCATGACACCCATGCAGATGGACAATACAGTTACGATTGCTGAATCCAACACAAATGCACTCTATAAGCACTTACACGAATGCATGGATCATGCTACCCCAAACAGAACCAACACGCTATCCTCCAAAAAAGGAAACCAATCTGGTGGTCCCCTGCCATAAACAAACTGTACAACAGATGGAAGAAATTGTTGCAAAAGAGAGTAAAATCCCATGAGTGGAAGAGCTCACTGGTTAGCCTCAGTAAGAAGCTGAGATCCCTTAAAATATCCTCCAAACTAGCTACGGAAACAAAATCACCACTGATTCAAAGGACAACCACAAAGCATTCTATAGCTATGTCAAGAATCTCAATGGCAAAACCCAGATCTGCTCTGAGTTA